>NC_070628.1:5266191-5491191 GCF_947347685.1 Pleuronectes platessa | reverse complement strand
TCTTTTCCACCACTAATGCTGCTAATACATATTTTGTGATTTCTTTTGTTGAACAAATGTATTTAGCTTTATCTTTTACAAACTAAACTAAAATCAAACAATTATCAAAAGTCCATATGAACATGAAAACATATCTTAAGTCATGATACATGATACTTCAGCTTTGCAAGTTAGACGAGCGTCAGTTTATTTTGTCCAAAGTTAAAACATTTTGGGTATAAAAATCCCTTTTGTGTTAAAATCCTTCATAAGTAGCTCAACAGGGAAACACAGCACCGTTGTTTGTAATGTTTGATTATGACGTGTGTTTTATATTTATATTTTATCTGCTTTCTATGTATTTTTTAATCCAATGATGCCTCGTTCAGCCTTAATAAAAGCTCTGTACAAGTAACACGTATTATTATTATTACTCTTGGAAGATCTGCATTTGATTTGTCTCTGACTCCAGCAGCTGAAGACTCATTAGCTTTCTAGACTTCCTTTGCACAGAATGAGGAAAGTTATTTTTGATTTTGATTTGAAACACAGAAAATATGAGATGTTGCCGAGCAAATCCAGACAAAAATACTTCTCATTCATTGTCTTTGTTCTGTAAAAGTGTTTGTTGCACAAGTACCTTGGTTCATCTTCAGCTTTTACACTATGTTCTCTGTCCATGAACGTGTGTGTGTGTGTGTGTGTGTGTGTGTGTGTGTGTCTGTGTGTGTGTGTGTGTGTGTGTGATTAATGATGATGTGTGTGACGTCAGGACGTCTCCATCGCCACCATCTGCTCCTCAAACACTGACAAACACTGACCAGCAGCAGTTTGTGTGTGATTTCACATCAGGGAGCACGAAAGGCAAATGTACTTAACTCTCAGGCCTCTCCTCCTCCTCCTCTTCCTCCTCCTCCTGCTCCTCCTCCTCTTCCTCCTCCTCCTCCACCTCCTCCTCCTCCTCCTCTTCCTCCTCTCACTCTCAGACTCGTCTTCCTCTCACATGTTCAGGTCACAGAAAAAGTTTCAGATTTTGTGATTAAACTTTAAATTAAACAGAAATGTGGTAGTAATCCTAGCAGCAGAGGAAACTCTCTACAACCACATAGCTAAAGAGTTTCAGTCCAGATTCACATCCAGCAGAATGATGGCACCGTTCCTGTTTGCCAGATCTGGGCCACGATCAAACCACAGCAATAACCAGCACCACGTTTGTTTGGGGATAATTGGGCCAAATTTGCTATTTTACAAGAGGGGAACTTTAGACCCTGATTCATTTTGTCCGGGGCCACAAGACAAGTTAATACATAAACGACCAGTTAATATGTGATTAATAGTTTTATTTATTCTGCACAGCCCCACATTTATTCTAACACGTGTTGTGTTGCAAGATAAACCCCCCAGTACCACTGAAGTGTCTTGTGTGAGGAAGCAAAGTGGAAGATCAGCATTAACTTCGAGGATCTGGGGCAGGAAGTCAATGACCTGATCAACGCTGCCACCTACTGGTGTAAAAACTTATAATTACATTCTTGAGAGGTGAGATAAGAACTTTAAAATAAAGTCTTGGACAGAGTATTTTAAGGACTATACAACAAACTGTGAGTATTTATGATTTAATATCAGCATCACCCCCAAATCACACAATGTCCAGAAACTAATTTCATAAGGTTGGCTGATATTTAGTGTTTTATTATCTATTAAACAAACCTGGTACATTTGAAAGAAGCCACTTTTTTTTAAATGATCCAGGTTCTTTACTTAAATTTGATCTCTGTCTCTTCTGATGTGAAGAACTTGAACCCGAGTCAGAGCTGAAAATCTGTTAAAATTGATTTTTCAATCTTTTCATTTCTTCTGTCACGAGCTCCAAACCTGCTCTGACCCTCATCCTCTCGTTCTGCTGCTTGTTTGTTTAACTTGCTTGTGATGCTAATGGAATTTTGAGACTTTCCCTGGCATGAGAGGGAGGAAACAGGAGATAAGGGAAGTCTGCAGTTTGGCCTCCATACCTTTGAGAGTGCACTGCGGTGGAAAACTACTCAGTTCATACTCATACATACTCCAATACACATCAGGGAAGTGTAAGCTCATTGAAACTGTACATAACTTCCAATACCAGGTCAACTTCAACATATATCCTTTTAGTCTGATCATGATCAATTGTAAGGATCTAGAAAGGCGCTGTGCGAATTATCATTATTTTGTTCTTATTGTTATTATCAATTGAATTTTCTTATTTTTCTTCTACTGATGATACTTATTTTAATCATATTCACATTATTAATTCATTCTTTGATGATGATGATGATTTAAACTGACGCTTCGGCGCGTCTCTTGGACTGTTTTAGTTTCGTTTTCAACCTGTCTCCTCCTCTTCCTCCTCCTCCTCTTCTTCCGCTACACACACACACACACACACACACACACACACACTCACTCGATCTAAAGTAAGAGGGAAAGAGAACGAGGACTCGCTTAGTTAAAAGCTTTTAATCATTTAATCATTTCTCGGTCCGGATCAGACTGAAGTGATTTCCCTTCTGGTTCCTGTCCGAACTCGAGCCATGTTCTCCCGCTACGTGCTGGTGATCGTCTCTCTGTTGGTTCTCCTGTCGAACTTCAGTGTGTCCTGTTGTGGTGAGTCTGATATTTATAGACATGTCGCTCGGTCCAAGGTTCATGTTTTATATTTTATATTCTCAGAGTGGATGAGAACCAACAGACACGAGGGCGTTTCTCGACTCATCGTCAGTTATAGTTATAGTGTTCTTTATACTTTTACATATATCTCTGTATGTATGTGTGTGTGTGTTTGGGTGTGTGTGTGAGTCAGTGTCTGTGTATCCATGTATATGCGTATGCGTGTCGCTGTGTATCTATCATGTGTGTGTGTGTGTGTACAAATAAAGTTACTAAATAATAAACAACTTAGCCTATTGATATTGAATGTTGAAGTTGTAGAAGAATAGAAGAAGACTAGAATGGAGTAAGAGTATTATTAGCTAACCCCCCCCCCACACACACACACACGCACACACACACTCTTCAATATGAATATGTAAAGTAGTGCAAATGCGATAGTATATTATAATATTAATATGTACAGTGTGTGATAAGGTGAAGTACACATTTGAATGAAGCATCGTTAAAAGATACAGTTGTACTCCTGAATGTTTTTTTCACAGATTACAACTGTGCAGACAGAACAGTGTTCAGTCCGTCCAGACTGGTGGTGAAGCACGGAGACCCGACCTCTGCCACCTGCTCTCTGTGCCCGTCGTGCCCAGATGGCATCTTCGATTTGGAAAAATCGGTTGGAATCAACAAGAAAAATGGAAGAACAATCACATGGACGGTTGCAAAAATGATTGAGTGGAAAACGACTCCAAAGTGTTTCTATACTACCACTGATAATATCCAGTGTTGCACTCAGCTGAACGTTACCGTGTACAGTAAGTTCACTTCTATTTATGAGATTTATACTCTCTCTCTCTATCCATCCATCCATCCATCTATTTGTCTTTCTCCACAGAGACTCCAGACCTGGTCTCCGTCAGCTTTTTGAATCACTCCGGGCCGTTGTTCGAGTCCCGTAACTACACTCTGCAGTGTGAGGTGCAGAACGTGGCTCCGATTAGAAGCGTCCATGTGACCTTCTTCAGAGGTCAGACAGAACTGGGCCAGAAACTGTCCTTGAGTAAACCACAGGAGAAACCAGTGACTGAGGTCTTCTCTCTGGGCATCTCCACCACTAAAGAAGACCATGGAGCTCAGTACTGGTGTCAAGTCAAGCTGGAGCTGGGACCTGATGGACCACAGACCCCCCCGATGGTTGCGTCGAAAAACGTGACCGCTACTGTCCACTGTGAGTCTGATAACAAGATTACACTAAATCTAGCAAATGGATGGCCGTGCAACTTGGTGGCAGGATGTGGTAACCAACAGAGATCTGATGCAGATCCAAGAACTGTTTCATCACTTCCTTCAACATTGTGAGATAGAAGATTTTTATGAATTTCCAAGATAATTATTCATGCATCTTTAAAACAGGAGCTAGAATGTGTTTAGATTAGATCAACGAGGGGTCTAGAAGCTACAAGGGGAGTAAACTGAACCAGAGATTAGTCAGGTGTTCATAAACACATCTCCAGATCAGAGTCAGTTTCCGTCTGGAGCACCGGGTCGATTCAATACTTGTTTGTGTTTTTCCAACACAGATAAACCCAAGCAGCTGGCGCCCCCACCTCCAGATCTGATCACCCTCACACAAGGACATCCTCTAGAACTGGACTGCACGGCCGAGGGGAACCCCAGCCCCTCGTACACCTGGACATCCCTGCCAGACGGCGCCCCCCCGTCCAAGAGCAGCGTCCTCTCCATCCAGTCTGTGGCTTCTGAACACGAGGGGCAGTACACCTGCTCTGTCAGCAACTACGTGGGCACAAACATTGTGACGTTCAGGGTGGCTGTCAAACGTGAGTTGTTCATTCCCAGTCCGGTTCCTTCGTTAAAGCAGCGGTCAGACATGCACTGAACTTCAGATGTTCCTCTGGAGTTATCCGGCCGGCCCTGTAGTAAAAATTCCTGAGAATGTCCAAGTGAGTCCATGTGAGACCACAGCAGGGTACTGTCCGAATAATTCGCTGCGAGCAAGTGGGCGTGTCAATGATATTTCGAATCTGCCAAACAAACAAAGATTCCAAATCAATCCAAATATCTCACGTAAACACTTGGAAAGTGGACATTCAAATAACTTTGGGTCAAATGAGCTGAGACAAGTCATAGGACCGTGGTAAGAATTGTGACATTTCCTCAAACTGTGTAAACATTGAGGTGTCAATCATTAAGGTTCATCCTTCGCCAAAGGACACGATGTTGTCATCACTCCACTGTGCATTGTCCTATCACCACCAAACATCTGTCACATGATCAGAGTCCAAGCCTGAACAGCTCTATGTGTCAACATTTCCTCAGTGTCATAGCGCCACCAACTGATTCGCCATGAAACAGGAAGTACTTTGTAAATTCACTCTGCATTATCCAACCGGCCCCCAAATACTGAACTATGATCACAATCCTGACCTGAACAGCTCCATATGTTAATATTCGTGCAGGGTCATAACGCCACCTACTGATTAGTGTGAAAATGAAGTTGTTGTAACATTGTCCAAATGACACAAAATTGCTCACGCTACATCAGAGCCCCTACTTGAACACATCTATCAGTCTGTATGTAATAATAGTGATGGCGCCACCTACTGGCAGCAGGAAGTAAGCTTTGTTTTACAGCTATCATTCGATTTACATAAAATTTCCACCGTGTGATCTGCAATTGATAGCATGGACCGTAATGCGCAATTAGAGCAGATATACTAATAAAAACAAGGGCAGAAGCTACAGGTCAAATTTGGATGTGCATGCTTTATGCTTCATATGTGAAAGGAAGGATCCGGATAATGTCTGTAAAAAAAGAAAGTTCACTGTGGCCGTGTTGATGATACATGTTTTGACATGGTCTGATGTTGAATCTTCTTTGTTCCTCTTCTTTCTTTAGCCTACATCATCCCCTACATAGTAGGGGCTGTTGTTGTGGTTATCGCCTGCTTGATGGGAGGAGCCTTCTTTCTCTACAAACGAAGCAAACAACACGAGGCCGTACCCACTGTAGAGTGAGTCTGTGGGAAGGTGCGACAAGTGTGTGGAGAAGTTGTGTTGTGACATGCTGCAGAGCTGGTGTGGGACTCATGGCCTGAGTGTCACATCTCTCTCGCTGTCATTTGCTGTCGTCTCTCTACTGACCACATAAAATGTCCTGTCATCAGTCTCAACTTGTGTGAGTGTCTGTATCTCAGGTTTAACACGTACTCATGGTTTAACATTGGTTTTAGGCCAATTTATACATTTCATTTGACAGACGAAACCACATTGTTGGACAAAATTTTGAAAAATTATTAACATATTCTTTCACAGTGAAGTTCCCAAATGTATTTCTATGACTTTTTGAAGTTAAGTTGAACACTGAACTGTATTTTGTGAGTTACCCAAGGAAGTACATTTTTTATTTGGTGAAAGAAAGATCATCTCTCTCTTTTTGTGTTTTCAGTGAATGTACAGTTAGTGTGTCGTTAAAAATCCTGTGTAAATGTAAACCTAATAAAGTATTTGTTGGCTAAATGGGTCACTTGTTGTGGTTATTTTATATATTACAATTGTTTAGTAATGGAACTAATAATGTCTGAGTGTGTTTTAGTCTATGTTCTGTCTGGAGCGTCCAGCTCAGATCCATCTCTACTGAAGACATAACGCTGTTAAAGGAAGTCACAAATATACATATATATTTTAAAGTTCAGTTTAAAGTTTAAAAGAAAGATGTGAAGCAAACCTGATGTTTGCTGGCTTCAAGTTCAAAGTGTAATGCATGAACAAATACAGAGACATGGCATTTTCTGAATATTACAGCGAATAGCAAACACATCGGGAAAATCGGAACATGAAATATTCAAAATAGAAAAATGCATATGTGGCATACCTGATTACACAGTATGATACACAAATTGAAAACATTCACCCAACAAAGAGTGACACCTCCACCACAACACACACAGCTGCCAGCACATCTGGACCCCCCCACCAGCGTGCAGCCCCCACATTACAACACCTGTCCTGACCTGGAAAAGGGAAAAGACAGAAATTAAGCAGAAACAGTGTTTGCTGGCTTCAAGGCCAAAGTGTCATGAGCGAGCTGCCCCACCCCCTCTACTGTCCAAACCCGGAAAACCAGTGTGATAACAACCCAAAGAAGCAACAGACCGCAAGACGTCACCGATAATTCAACCTCTGCAAACAACACCAGAAAATGACACATGCACCACACACTCCCCTTCAACACAGCCAACAGTAACATCACATATCATTATCAATGTTTATAAGTAGTCAACAAGGGCATATAATGCAAAATATCAGCATTAGCATGGACAACAATCTCGGCTGGGCCCTCAGACAGAGTTGGTCAACATTTTGTTATAATTCTTTCAGCAACGAAAGATAGGAATTGCAAAAAACATTCTATTTTCAAATTAAGTGTCAACGAATAAACATCATAAATCATCAGTGTTTGAGTTTGTAAATTAGCAGGATTACACAGAAACCACTGAACTGACACCATGACATTTTGTAGAGGGGTGGGACGTGGCCAAAGGAAGAATACACACAGGAAGTCTCCCACAAATTTAACTCAATACGTATATGGTTAATTCCAAGTGACAGCAAACAAGCACACAACTGCATCTGAAACTGAGGTCTGACTGACTGCGTGGATGGTAAACACTTTGGGGGTGATAGTGCAAGCACATGGCAAATAGTGCTGCAAATTGCACAACACAAAACGATACAATGCAGCAATGTGGCAAAACACCAATCTAGAGATTCAATGTTATTATAATAAGAGAAGCGTGAAAGTGGTTTGGTTGATTATGAAAATGTGGTGGAACAAACTACAATCTGGTGGCCGCCACCATCTGGATAGCTAACTGGACACGCTGCTTTGACATATTACATAATACTTATTAGCCTTGGTGGAGGTATGGACTGTCAGAGCAACATTCTAGTTTCATGTTAGCAACAGATAAGAAACTTGTTAAAAGGCAATGGGAGATGGAACTCTAGGTTTATTATGTTACATCCAATACACTTCCATGATTATTAAGAGACTATTGCTGCTCACAAATTAAACTTGTGAGTTTGTGGTTACAAAGTCATGAACATGGTGTTTAAGTTGTGAGAACATTGCTGCAAGGCAAAGTTTTACTGACGTTACTGTCAGTATCTAGAAGCCACAGTTACACAATCTAACCTATTAACAGGCGAGTCAAATAACACAGGAAATGCATAGAGCTGTTTTTTTAAACTAAGAATAATGAGGAAACTGTTCTTTACAAGTTGAGATCTGACAAACCGTCTCACACAGGCAAGCAGACCAATCTGGCTTCAGTCTTTCTTTTTCTAAGTGATAGATTTTTACCATTTATAATTATAATTTTTGATGAGCTTCATTTAAAGACATACTTTCTGTTGAGTAGCTGAAGACAACACTGGCCATGTTGTCTACAGGAGCAGAATGTGTGATCATGGGTTTGTTCCTGTACATCTCAGGTAAGAATGATCGTTTATTTCAACAACACTAACTGTGAATCGGAACTGAACTGTAAGAAATTGAAATGTTTATCAGCATATTAGTCAATTGTAGATTGATTTGAAGAAAAAAGATGACACTCAAAATGTTTTCTCATATTCTGCTCTTCACATATATTTCAACAAATTGGTATTTACAAAAACAATTAATTTACAGTTTATCTACTAGAACTTAAGAACTGTAAAAATGCTTTTCTGTTAAAGGGGTTGGAGCAAACAGCATCTGTGCCTTAAAAGGTTCATCAGTGGATCTACACTGCTCAGCTCAACGTCCCACATCAAGCATGAAATGGTTCACTGTTCGTTTGGAGAACAACAAGATGGTTCCAGATCAGATCGTTGACGGAAAACATGTGATCATATCTGAAGAGAGCGACTTCACTATGACGATCAATGATCTGAGAGAGAGTGATAAAAACTTTTACTGTTGTAGTGACGTAAATGACAGATGCCAGGGGAGAGTCATTCAGCTCCTTGTTGCAGGTAAAATTGTTCAGTTATATATTATTAATATATTATTGCAAAATAACATCAGTGCATTAATTCTTGTTTTATTCAACATCATCTCAGACCTGCAGGTGAAGGTGTTTCCTGCCACAGGAGAAAAGACAGTGTCACTGATGTGCAGCAGCAGTTGTCCTCTGACTGAAAGACCTGTGGTCTATATCTGGTACAAGAACACAGAGTTTCTCTATGAGGACTTGTCTCCTTGGTACCAGGAGCTAATCAGCAGCGAGGAATCAGTCACATACTCCTGTGCTGTCAAAGGCTACGAGCATCTCAGAGCCCCTGAAGTCTCAGTGGGTGAGTGACAACATGTGGCTCCGTATCCTGCTGCCTTGAATTGTAAAGTTTGTGAAACACTGTTCACCACAGAATGTTGTTTTTCTTTTGTCCAGCTTCTCTCACATCAGCCTGCTTCACTGTGACCTATGCTAAAGGCAGAATGTGCTCAAATCAGCAGAGACCAGAAGATGAGCCGTGCTCCATCACATATCTCAGAGGTGAAGTTTCACAAATAATTACACACAAACAAACTCCCAACCCCATACGTCTAAATCCTTTAAATAATGTTTTCACAATTTAAAAGATCTACAGTGTTTCACCAGAGATCGTTAGTTACCTTTCACGTTGAAGCCCGGTCATACTGAGGTCCTGGTTAGGGACCATGAGATATGAGTTCTGGTTGGGTTTAGGTTAGGAATGAATTGATAAAGAATGGAAACTTGTGTGTGTGTATGTGTACAAATTAAATAAAGAAAGTATGGATGGATTTTCACTCATCATTATGTGACAGGGATTATCCAGTAACTAAGTTATTAGCCCATCTCGATTAACGTGGCAGAGATGAAGTGGTGAGAAGCAGTTTGTTTTGTTATTCTCTCCCAACAGAAATACAAGTTCATGTTCAAAAGACTGAAGACAGGGCGCATGTCAAACTGGCCTGTAACACCAGCTGTCCACAGACGCAAGCTCAAACCATCAAATGGTACAAAAACAGACAATTGGAGCAGGAACCACGATCAGTTCTCATCACCTCTCCTGACTCTTACTCCTGTGCTGTAAAGCACTTGTTCTCAGATGAAGTTTGTGAGTATGAGCCCGTTTGTTTTATAATTCATAAAAGATTTGAGTCAAGAGCCTGTAAAAGGGAGAAAGATAAACTGTTTGATGATTTGTTTAAAATCTCTCTTTCAGGTATTCAGGATCTAAACTGCTTCACAGTGAATTATGTCAACAGGAGGATCTGTGCTCTGCAAGGTTCCTCAGTGAACATCTCCAGTGAATACTCACATCCTTACTACCAGCAGCTGAAGTATAAATCGTGGTATAAGAGTAGGAGAAGTGACATGGCGGCTGGTGAAGAGCTGATAACGAATACAGATCATATTAAGTTTCATGAAGTGATGAACCGCCACATCCTGACAATCAATAAACTGAACAAGAATGACTCAACAGAATACATATTCAGAATAGGAAGTGATGCAGGGAAATGGGCGGCTGTTCCTGGGGTGACTTTGGTCGTCACAGGTAGGTACAGTATTTAGATTAAATACCTGCATACTTTCTATAGAGAGTTACTATTGATAAAAATAAGACAACTAATTCAACAAACTAATTCCATTTACCCTTCTTGCTTATTTGGTTGTTTTAGAAGACACTTGTTCAGGAACGTCTTTATCAACTGACCAATCTCATCTTTCAGATCTGAGAGTGAAGTTTAGTCCTTCTGAGGAGGTGACTGAGGGGCAGAGAGTCACGCTGACCTGCAGAACCAGTTGTCCTCTGACGGACAACATGAACTACATTTGGTACTTGAACAATCAACCTCTGAATCTGACAAAAACACAAAGCAAGTACCTGGTTCTAGACCCCGTCAGCAGTGAACATGAAGGAAACTACTCCTGCAAAGTTAAAATGCTCCAAAAGAGCTCTCATCAAAAGATGCTCACTGTCCACAGAAGAAGAAAATGGACTCAAGCAGCCATAGGAATCGTTGTTCTTCTCCTGGTTGTAATACCCATCTCCATCTTCTTGTGGATCAGGTGAGCATCACTGTGCTCTGCTTCAAAACAATGACTTTCACATTCTCTTTCACACTAACCTGGCTTCACCTATTCATTTCACTCTCTAGAAGAAAGAAGACTTCCATCCAGTCTCCAAGAACTGAAACCTCTGTCAACTTGGAGGAGGTAAAGCGGAGAACTTTAACAGTTTCTTCCATTAGACAAACGTCCTCATCTCTTCAGAGAGTTCAACTGAGTCCAAACAGCAGCTTCAACCATTGTTCTAATGAAACAGAGATGCATTGTCCCATATGTTCCAGGAATGTTATATTTTACAATACTGTACATAAATCATGTTTTATTTTCTCAGTACATTTCAGTTTTTAATTTAATATACATCAAGAGTTATTCCAGGCAAATGCAACTATATTGAATCCTCCCATTCATTTGACCTCCATTTGGAATCTGTTAATTTTATTAAGAGAATTTTAAATACACAGAAATAGTAAATAAAAATGTTTCTCTTGTCTCTTCATCAGATAAGCCCAGATCATGAGTTAGACGATATCTCGGCTCAACCAGTAGAGGAGGATGATATTCTCTATAGCAGCGTTCAATTCCCCAACAACAGAGATGCTCTCTACTCACAGATCCAGACACATCAGCCCCAAGAAGAAAAGCAAAGCCCCTATGCTGTTGTCAGCTTTACACCCAAAACAACACCTGAGTAAACATCTGTTATTACAAGTGATTCAGACTTTGTGACTTCTTAGAATTAAAAGCTGCCTAACACCATATTCATTATTTTATATGTTTGTATTAATAGGCTACTTTGATTGTAATGGCATTTCCTTGACATGTTATCTGCTATGCTGAATGTAATTAAAGAGTCTTATGACGAATATGAATACAGATATTTCTAATAAAAAAATTAATTATATTCATTTTTTTTTATGTTGCAACATAATTGACCACAAGTCTACAAATGCGTTTCTATTTCCTCTTTCAGGCAAACTGGCCTGTTAGTGGAACTCTAAAATTAGCACATCACTTCAGACAAAGGCCTTGTCTAAACTACTGCAGACAACAAACACTCATACGAGCTTGCTGGGCCAGTAGGTGGCGGAAAATGTTGTGATCAAAAATCAACCAAACTATGGAGGACGGTACATGACTTAAGTATAACTAAATGTATAAATAAATACATGAATAAACAAATGTATAAATAAATACATAAATAAATGAGGAAATAAATACAGAAATGTGTTAATAAATGTCTCAAATATATTACCACATTTATTTATTTCCTATTTATTTCTCTATTTCTGTGTCCTTATGCAGTGTTGAAGCCCAGTCATACTGAGGTCCTGGTTAGGGACCATGAGATATGAATTATGGTTTTATTTATTCTGCACAGCCCCACATTTATTCTAACACGTGTTGTGTTGCAAGAGAAACCCCCCCAGTACCACTGACGTGTCCTCAGGTGATTTCCCTCCCGACCTCCAAAGGAAACAGACGTTATAACCCGGCCAACAGAAAGAACCTTAAAGGGGACATATTATGAAAATTCCACTTTTGTAGTGCTTCTACACATTATTTTGGGTATCTGGCATGTCTACCTTCCCAAAAACTCTGGAAAAAAACAACTCGCGATTTGTTGTGGTTCCTCTATTTCAGATAGTATGTGCTAGAGTGCGTCCAATGGAATTACGACCGAAATAGACGTCATAGTCGCAACATGCCCGTGCCCCCATAGATCTATGCACTCCCCCACTACCACTCGACCCACCCATGGATGGACCCACCCACTTTTTAGACAGTCTATCGGTGTCCGGCAGCCATTTCATTCTTGCAAGCCTTGGAAACACTTGGATAAGCTAACTAGCAGCATGAATCAAATTCGACAACCGAGATGCTCAGTGGTCGGCTGCACAAATGTCTTCATGTGACTCCAGCTTCAGAAGACACAAGATTGAGATGGATTGAGTTCATATATGATGGCAACGTTCCTGCCACCACTTTGAATCGGACTGTTTTATCAACCTGGGCCAATATAACAACGGATTCTCTAAAAAGGTTGTTATTGAAAGAGGGGTCGGTGCCATCTTTCCGTTGCAACACTGAAAATGGTAATTATTTTTTTATAATTCTGGTATTTGCTTCTTTTAGACATTTTGTGTTGAGGCTAGTGCCGTTAGCATGTTGTGCCGTGTGTGTGAGGGGGTGGGGGGCTAGTATGTAGTGGTGGGGGATAGGGAGAGACTTTACAGGAGTTTTCATTAATCGAGGACGGCTGGCGAGACTTAGCGAGAAGACGGCGTCGGAGTCCGGTGAACGGTGATCTGCTTTTGGTGTTCAGGCAAGCACATCTGTTCACGCTGCTAGGCTACATCACGTAGCATGCCAGACGGACCCACCAAAGATGCACACATGGAACGCAGCTTTCTATGAAAACACTTCGACCTCACTACAAAAGTACAGGTTTGTTTACCCTCAGTTACTTCGTCATGTCATTGATTGTGTCTCCGTGTTAAAGTTGTAACAGCATCTCATTTGTTGTGACTCCATGGATACTGAATGTCTGTTTTATCATAGGCTCACAGAAAACTGTGCTGCAATAATGTTGGTGTTGGGACCTCAGCTGTAAGAGGCCTTGCTTGGAGGAGGGAGAGGAAAACCTAAGTTGTTCAAGTATGGACTTCGGAGAGCCACAGGATGCTACCTATGATCCTGATGACTCGATCACAGTCTTGACTGAGTCAGCAGATGTGACGTGAGTGACTCAATATTTAATCTAAACATTTCAATAATCAGATGGATTACCATCCTACACTTTTTTAGCTGTTGCAGCCTTTTGGTGAAATCTAATAGAATGGAATCTTCCAACCCTGTTCATAAGACACCCACATAAATTGTCTATGAAAACTGCCTCCTGGAGCTGTTTGAGGTTTGTCCTGTGTGTCGGCGGGGGACAGATGTAATATATAAGAAGGGCGAGTGCACAGCAAAGCCGGTGAAAGCAGATGCAGCCTTCCGTGAGTCTCACAGGCTCTATTTAAAAGCCAAACAATGTACAAACAGTATGTGAAACATAAATAACATATCAATTAACTGCTGTCTTTATATGGTCTTCACCATTTAAAGACCATTTATTTATCGTCTTCACGATAAATAGAATAATATAATTATAAAAAGAAAATAATAAATACAAAAAAGTGCAAAATGTCCAACTTTTCCCCCCAATTTGTATTACAGATTACGTGGATAACCTGTTGGACCTCATCTTTCACCAGGTTTTTCAGGACCCGGCCCCATATGTGAATGAGGTGCTGAAGATCTCAAAACCTGAGGACCTCTCTGCTAAGTATGAGAAACCTGACAAGCAGGAAGTTATAGGCAGGTCTGAACCCTGTATAACTTCCCTGAGCATCAGGGAACACTCTGCGTATCTGGAGCACCGAGCAGGAGGGCAGGACCACCCTGATTCTCCGGCCCAGATAGCCTCAACACCAGCTACCAAAGCTTCTCTACGCCAAATACCTGTAACGGCTGAGCAAAGTTCACATTGTATTTAGAGAAGAAAAGGTGACCCACAAATATAAAGTGTTCCTTTGTTTACAGTATGGCTACTGATGGCACAAAGTGTATTTTTGTAATCAATGTTTTTATTATTCTTGGTATTTTTTGTATTTATTACCTCTGTCCCAGCCAGTACATTTAATAAGTATGATTAAAAAGCTCTGTGGCAATCTTTCTGACAATAAAAGTTTATATAAACAGTTGTATGCTTTTAATGTTTGATATGTAACATGTCAACAATTGACACTGAAGGATGAGCAGTTGGCAAAGCAATACAGAGGGAAGAGTAATTTATGTATTTTATTCCTCAGCCATATTTGTATTGCAGAAATGACTGATATCTCATGCCTAAAAAAAACAAAACTTACTGCTCTATTCCTCTTAGACATAAAGGCCCATAATATGCCCTATAGATGTTGAATGCATTCTGTAGTGAGAACACATTCAAACACACAGGCTAATTAAAGGTGGTAAAAACGTTATGTCCTACACCTCTGTTTTAGACAGAGTAAAAAGGTGCTGTTTTAAATTATCCTTGTGGTATTTTTACCAAAAAATGTTCCGGATATTTCATTAAGACCCCAAGGAACCATATCAACTGTGGTGAAATGGGCATAACATGTCCCCTTTAAGGTTCATCCTTCGCCAAAGGAGACGATGTTGTCGTAACTCCACTGTGCAATGTCCTATCACCACCAACCATCTGTCACATGATCAGAGTCCAATCCTGAACAGCTCTATGTGTCAACATTTCCTCAGTGTCATAGCGCAACCAACTGATTCGCCATGAAACAGGAAGTACTTTGTAAATCTACTCTGCATGATCCAACCGGCCCCCAAATACTGAACTATGATCACAATCCTGACCTGAACAGCTCCATATGTTAATATTAGTGCAGGGTCATAACGCCACCTACTGATTAGTGTGAAAATGAAGTTGTTGTAACATTGTCCAAATGACACAAAATTGTTCACGCTACATCAGATCCCCTACTTGAACAGATCTATCAGTCTGTATGTAATAATAGTAATGGTGCCACCTCCTGGCAGCAGGAAGTAAGCTTTGTTTTACAACTATCATTGGATTTACAGAAAATTTTCACTGTGTGATCTGCAATTGATAGCATGGACCGTAATGCTCAATTAGAGCAGATATACTAATAAAAACAAGGGCAGGCGCTACAGGTCAAGTTTGGATGTGCATGCTTTATGCTTCATATGTGAAAGGAAGGATCCGGATAATGTCTGTAAAAAAAGAAAGTTCATTGTGGCAGTGTTGATGATACATGTTTTGACATGGTCTGATGTTGAATATTCTCTGTTCCTCTTCGTTCTTTAGCCTACATCCTCCCGTACATAGTAGTTATTGTTCTTGTGGTTATCGCCTGCTTGATGGGAGGAGCCTTCTTTCTCTACAAACGAAGCAAACAGCACGAGGCCGTACCCACTGTAGAGTGAGTCTGTGGGAAAGTGCGACAAGTGTGTGGAGAAGTTGTGTTGTGACACGCTGCAGAGTTGGTTTCGGACTCGTGGCCTGAGTGTCACATCTCTCTCTCGCTGTCATTTGCTGTCATCTCTCTACTGACCACATAAAATATCCTGTCATCAGTCTCAACTTGTTTGAGTGTCTGTATCTCAAGTTTAACACATACTCATGGTTTAACATTGGTTTTTGGCCAATTTATACATTTCATTCGACAGACGAAACCACATTGTTGGACAAAATTTTGAAAAATTATTCACATATTCTTTCACAGTGAAGTTCCCAAATGTATTTCTATGACTTGTTAAAGTTAAGTTGAACACTGAACTGTATTTTGTGAGTTACCCAAGGAAGTACATTTCTTATTTGGTGAAAGAAAGATCATCTCTCTCTTTTTCTGTTTTCAGTGACTGTACAGTTAGTGTGTCGTTAAAAATCCTGTGTAAATGTGAAGCTAATAAAGTATTTGTTGGCTAAATGGGTCAGTTGTTGTGGTTATTTTATATATTACAATTGTTTAGTAATGGAACTAATAATGTCTGAGTGTGTTTTAGTCTATGTTCTGTCTGGAGCGTCCTGCTCAAATCCATCTCTACTGACGACATAACGCTGTTAAAGGAAGTCACAAATATACATATATATTTTAAAGTTCAGTTTAAAGTTCAAAGAAAGAAATGAAGCAGACCTGATGTTTGCTGGCTTCAAGTTCAAAGTGTAATGCATGAACAAATACAGAGACATGGCATTTTCTGAATATTACAGCAAATATCAAAAACATCGGGAAAATCGGAAAATTGAAATATTCAAAATAGAAAAATGCATATGTGGCATACCTGAACACACAGCATGATACACACATTGAAAACATTCACCCAATAAAGAGTGACACCTCCACCACAACACACACAGCTGCCAGCACATCTGGACCCCCCCACCAGCGTGCAGCCCCCACATTACAACACCTGTCCTGACCTGGAAAAGGGAAAAGACAGAAATTAAGCAGAAACAGTGTTTGCTGGCTTCAAGGCCAAAGTGTCATGAGCGAGCTGCCCCGCCCCCTCTACTGTCCAAACCCGGAAAACCAGTGTGATAACAACCCAAAGAAGCAACAGACCGCAAGACGTCACCGATAATTCAACCTCTGCAAACAACACCAGAAAATGACACATGCACCACACACTCCCCTTCAACACAGCTAACAGTAACATTACATATCATTATCAATGTTTATAAGTAGTCAACAAGGGCATATAATGCAAAATATCAGCAATAGCATGGACAACAATCTCGGCTGGGCCCTCAGACAGAGTTGGTCAACATTTTGTTATAATTCTTTCAGCAACGAAAGATAGGAATTGTAAAAAACATTCTATTTTCAAATTAAGTTTATTTTTTTAAAAAACTAAAAGAAAGAACCTTAAACCTTCTAATTTTCAAAATAGAAACAAAAATAAAACTGTCAACAAATAAACATCATGAATCATCAGTGTTTGAGTTTGTAAATTAACAGGATTACACAAAAACCACTGAACTGACACCATGACATTTTGTGGAGATGTGGGACGTGGCCATAGGAAGAATACACACAGGAAGTTTCCCACAAACTTAACACAATACGTATATGGTTAATTCCAAGTGACAGCAAACAAGCACACAACTGCAGCTGAAACTGAGGTCTGACTGACTGCGTGGATGGTAAACACTTTAGGGGTGATAGTGCAAGCACATGGCAAATAGTGCTGCAAATTGCACGACACAAAACGATACAATGCATTAAAGTGGCAAAACACCAATCTAGAGATTCCATGTTATAATAATAAGAGAAGCATAAAAAGGGTTTGGTTGATTATGAAAATGTGGTGGAACAAACTACAATCTGTTGGCCGCCACCATCTTGATAATTAACTGGACACGCTGCTTTGACATATTACATAATACTTATTAGCCTTGGTGGAGGTATGGACTGTCAGAGCAACATTCTAGTTTCATGTTAGCAACAGATAAGAAAGATGTGTAAAGACAATGGGAGATGGAACTCTAGGTTTATTATGTTACATCCAATACACTTCCATGATTATTAAGAGACCATTGCTGCTCACAAATTAAACTTTTGAGTTTGTGGTTACAAAGTCATGAACATGGTGTTTAAGTTGTGAGAACATTGCTGTAAGGCAAAGTTTTACTGACGTTACTGTCAGTATCTAGAAGCCACAGTTACACAATCTAACCTATTAACAGGCGAGTCAAATAACACAGGAAATGCATAGAGCTGTTTTTTTAAACTAAGAATAATGAGGAAACTGTTTTTTACTAGTTGAGATCTGACAAACCGTCTCACACAGGCAAGCAGACCGTTCTGACTTCAGTCTTTCATTTTCTAAGTGATAGATTTTTAACATTTATAATTATAATTTTTGATGAGCTTCATTTAAAGTCATACTTTCTGTTGAGAAGCTGAAGACAACACTGGCCATGTTGTCGACAGGAGCTGAATGTGTGTTCATGGGTTTGTTCCTGTACATCTCAGGTAAGAATGATCGTTTATTTCAACAACACTAACTGTGAATCGGAACTGAACTGTAAGAAATTGAAATGTTTATCAGCATATTAGTCAATTGTAGATTGATTTGAAGAAAAAAGATGACACTCAAAATGTTTTCTCATATTCTGCTCTTCACATATATTTCAACAAATTGGTATTTACAAAAACAATTAATTTACAGTTTATCTACTAGAACTTAAGAACTGTAAAAATGCTTTTCTGTTAAAGGGGTTGGAGCAAACAGCATCTGTGCCTTAAAAGGTTCATCAGTGGATCTACACTGCTCAGCTCAACTTCCCACATCAAGTATGAAATGGTTCACTGTTCGCGGGGAGGGAAACAAGATGGTTCCAGATCAGATCGTTGACGGAAAACATGTGAACATATCTGAAGAGAGCGACTTCACTATGACGATCAATGATCTGAGAGAGAGTGATAAAAACTTTTACTGTTGTAGTGGCGTTAATGAAAGATGCCAGAGGAGAGTCATTCAGCTCCTTGTTGCAGGTACAATTGTTCAGTTATATATTATGAATATATTATTGCAAAATAACATCAGTGCATTCATTCTTGTTTTATTCAACATCATCTCAGACCTGCAGGTGAAGGTGTTTCCTGCCACAGGAGAACAGACAGTGTCACTGATGTGCAGCAGCAGTTGTCCTCTGACTGAAAGACCTGTGGTCTATATCTGGTACAAGAACACAGAGTTTCTCTATAAGGACTTGTCTCCTTGGTACCAGGAGCTAATCAGCAGCGAGGAATCAGTCACATACTCCTGTGCTGTCAAAGGCTACGAGCATCTCAGAGCCCCTGAAGTCTCAGTGGGTGAGTGACAACATGTGGCTCTGTGATGGCAGATTTTATATTTAGTTATGTTTCATGCAAGGAATGACAGTTATAGATGGGAATGTTATTCTGAGATGTATTTCTGTGTGTTTAAGACTCTAACATGTGGGGGTCAGCTTAGGAGACTCAGATGTGTATTCGTTAGAGATTCGTCTGTGCCTCTGCTGAGACAAAAGGTATTCACACCTAGAGTCTTTCATGGGTCATCCAGCAGAGATGGGGGTCTAAGAGAAACTTGAAGTCTAAGCAGATGCCTGATGTAATGGGTAGTGAGACTTTCGAAGGGGTCCTTCATTCAGATTGGAGGTGACCAAATCTAAGCCTGAAGACAACACGCAGAGAGCTGATTGGATAAACATTCTACCTCTGTGAAAGGAGGGGCTTATTTAGTATAAATCAAATGTGATTCCATTGTTCTGTGCCATTGACCCAAGTCTGACTAAGTGACAGGGTGCTCTGGTCCCTAGCCGCAGCTAGGTAGAATTGTATGAACCAGAATTGATAATTGTCTTTGCTGTGAAATGTAATAAAATGTTCCATTACAGCTCCGTATCCTGCTGCCTTGATTTGTAAAGTTTGTGAAACACTGTTCACCACAGAATGTCGTTTTTCTTTTGTCCAGCTTCTCTCACATCAGCCTGCTTCACTGTGACCTATGCTAAAGGCAGAATGTGCTCAAATCAGCAGAGACCAGAAGATGAGCCGTGCTCCATCACATATCCCAGAGGTGAAGTTTCACAAATAATTACACAAACACACTCCCAACCCCGTACGTTTAAATCCTTTAAATAATGTTTTCACAATTTATAAGATCTACAGTGTTTCACCAGAGATCATTAGTTACCTTACACGTTGAAGCCCGGTCATACTGAGGTCCTGGTTAGGGACCATGAGATATGAGTTCTGGTTGGGTTAAGGTTAGGCATGAACTGGTCAAGAATGGAAACGTGTGTGTGTGTATGTGTACAAATTAAATAAAGAAAGTATGGATGGATTTTCACTCATCATTACGTGACAGGGATTATCCAGTAACTGAAGAGATGAAGTGGTGAGAAGCAGTTTTTTTTTTCTCTCCCAACAGAAATACATGTTCAAAAGATTGAAGACAGGTGGCTTGTCAAACTGGCCTGTAACACCAGCTGTCCACAGACTGAAGCTCAAACCATCACATGGTACAAAAACAGACGATTGGAGCAGGAACCACAACGAGTTCCCATCACCTCTCCTGACTCTTACTCCTGTGCTGTAGAGCA
The DNA here is from genome assembly GCF_947347685.1 of Pleuronectes platessa. Classification (NCBI taxonomy): domain Eukaryota; kingdom Metazoa; phylum Chordata; class Actinopteri; order Pleuronectiformes; family Pleuronectidae; genus Pleuronectes; species Pleuronectes platessa. The sequence goes on along the minus strand of NC_070628.1, from coordinate 5,470,803 downwards.
CTTGTTCTCAGATGAAGTTTGTGAGTATGAACCCGTTTGTTTTATAATTCATAAAAGATTTGAGTCAAGAGCCTGTAAAAGGGAGAAAGATCAACTGTTTGATGATTTGTTTAAAATCTCTGCTTCAGGTGTTCAGGATCAAAACTGCTTCACAGTGAATTATGTCAACAGGAGGATCTGTGCTTTGCAAGGTTCCTCAGTGAACATCTCCAGTGAATACTCACATCCTTACTACCAGCAGCCGAAGTATAAATTGTGGTATAAGAGTAGGAGAAGTGACATGGAGGCTGGTGAAGAGCTGATAAGGAATACAGATCATATTCAGTTTCATGAAGTGATGAACCTCCACATCCTGACAATCAATACACTGAACAAGAATGACTCAGCAGAATACATATTCAGAATAAGAAGTGATGCAGGGAAATGGGCGGCTGCTCCTGGGGTGACTTTGGTCGTCACAGGTAGGTACAGTGTTTAGATTAAATACATGCATACTTTCTATAGAGAGTTACTATTGATAAAAATAAGACAACTAATTCAACAAACTAATAACATTTACCCTTCTTGCTTATTTGGTTGTTTTAGAAGACACTTGTTCAGGAACGTCTTTATCAACTGACCAATCTCATCTTTCAGATCTGAAAGTGAAGTTTAGTCCTTCTGAGGAGGTGACCGAGGGGCAGAGAGTCACGCTGACCTGCAGAACCAGTTGTCCTCTGACGGACAACATGAACTACATTTGGTACTTGAACAATCAACCTCTGAATCTGACAAAAACACAAAGCAAGTACCTGGTTCTAGACCCCGTCAGCAGTGAACATGAAGGAAACTACTCCTGCAAAGTTAAAATGCTCCAAAGGAGCTCTCATCAAAAGATGCTCACTGTCCACAGAAGAAGAAAATGGACTCAAGCAGCCATTAGAATCGTTGTTCTTCTCCTGGTTGTAATACCCATCATCGTCTTCTTCTGGATCAGGTGAGCATCACTGTGCTCTGCTTCAAAACAATGACTTTAACATTCTCTTTCACACTAACCTGGCTTCACCTATTCATTTCACTCTCTAGAAGAAAGAAGACTTCCATCCAGTCTCCTAGAACTGAAACCTCTGTCAACTTGGAGGAGGTAAAGCTGAGAACTTTAACAGTTTCTTCCATTAGACAAACGTCCTCATCTAATCAGAGAGTTCAACTGAGTCCAAACAGCAGCTTCAACCATTGTTCTAATGAAACAGAGATGTATTGTCCCATATGTTCCATGAATGTTATATTTTACAATACTGTACATAAATCATGTTTTATTTTCCAAGTACATTTCAGTTTTTAATTTAATATACATCGAGAGTTATTCCAGGCAAATGCAGCTATATTGAACCCTCCCATTCATTTGACCTCCATTTGGAATCTGTTAATTTTATTAAGAGAATTTTAAATACACAGAAATAGTAAATAAAAAATGTTCTCTTGTCTCTTCATCAGATAAGCCCAGATCATGAGTACGAGAACAACTCGGCTCAACCAGTAGAGGAGGATGATATTCTCTAAAGCAGCATCCAACACCCCAACAACAGAGATGCTCTCTACTCACAGATCCATTCACATCAGCCCCAAGAAGAAGAGCAAAGCCCCTATGCTGTTGTCAGCTTTACACCCAAAACAACACCTGAGTAAACATCTGTTATTAAAAGTGATTCAGACTTTGTGACATCTTAGAATTAAAAGCTGCCTAACTCCATATTCATTATTTTATATGTTTGTATTAATAGGCTATTTTGATTGTAATGGCATTTCCTTGACATGTTATCTGCTATGCTGAATGTTATTAAAGAGTCTTATGACGAATATGAATAAAACAGATATTTCTAATAAAAAAATTAATTATATTCATTTTTTTTATGTTGCAACGTGATTGACCACAAGTCTACAAATGCATTTCTATTTCCTCTTTCAGGCAAACTGGCCTGTTAGTGGAACTCTAAAATTAGCACATCACTTCAGACAAAGGCCTTGTCTAAACTACTGCAGACAACAAACACTCATACGAGCTTGCTGTGCCAGTAGGTGGTGGAAAATGTTGTGATCAAAAATCAACCAAACTATGGAGGAAGGTACATGACTTAAGTATAACTAGTTCATTGTGGCCGTGTTGATGATACATGTTTTGACATGGTCTGATGTTGAATCTTCTTTGTTCCTCTTCTTTCTCTAGCCTACATCATCCTGTACATAGTAGGGGCTGTTGTTGTTGTTATCGCCTGCTTGATGGGAGGAGCCTTCTTTCTCTACAAACGAAGCAAACAACACGAGGCCGTACCCACTTTGTGAGTCTATGGGAAGGTGCGACAAGTGTGTGGAGAAGTTGTGTGTCGGACTCGTGGCCTGAGTGTCACATCTCTCTCGCTGTCATTTGCTGTCGTCTCTCTACTGACCACATAAAATGTCCTGTCATCAGTCTCAACTTGTGTGAGTGTCTGTATCTCAGGTGTAACTCATACTCATGGTTTAACATTGGTTTTAGGCCAATTTATACATTTCATTTGACACACGAAACCACATTGTTGGACAAAATCTAAAAAAATTATTCACATATTCTTTCACAGTGAAGTTCCCAAATGTATTTCTATGACTTGTTGAAGTTAAGTTGAACACTGAACTGTATTTTGTGAGTTACCCAAGGAAGTACATTTTTTATTTGGTGAAAGAAAGATCATCTCTCTCTTTTTCTGTTTTCAGTGAATGTACAGTTAGTGTGTCGTTAAAAATCCTGTGTAAATGTAAACCTAATAAAGTATTTGTTGGCTAAATGGGTCACTTGTTGTGGTTATTTTATATATTACAATTTTTTAGTAATGGAACTAATAATGTCTGAGTGTGTTTTAGTCTATGTTCTGTCTGGAGCGTCCAGTTCAGATCCATCTCTACTGACGACATAACGCTGTTAAAGGAAGTCACAAATATACATATATATTTTAAAGTTCAGTTTAAAGTTTAAAAGAAAGAAGTGAAGAAGACCTGATGTTTGCTGGCTTCAAGTTCAAAGTGTAATGCATGAACAAATACAGAGACATGGCATTTTCTGAATATTACAGCAAATATCAAAAACATTGGGAAAATCGGAACATGAAATATTCAAAATAGAAAAATGCATATGTGGCATACCTGATTACACAGTATGATACACACATTGAAAACATTCACCCAACAAAGAGTGACACCTCCACCACAACACACACAGCTGCCAGCACATCTGGACCCCCCCCACCAGCGTGCAGCCCCCACATTACAACACCTGTCCTGACCTGGAAAAGGGAAAAGACAGAAATTAAGCAGAAACAGTGTTTGCTGGCTTCAAGGCCAAAGTGTCATGAGCGAGCTGCCCCGCCCCCTCTACTGTCCAAACCCGGAAAACCAGTGTGATAACAACACAAAGAAGCAACAGACCGCAAGACGTCACCGATAATTCAACCTCTGCAAACAACACCAGAAAATGACACATGCACCACACACTCCCCTTCAACACAGCCAACAGTAACATCACATATCATTATCAATGTTTATAAGTAGTCAACAAGGGCATATAATGCAAAATATCAGCATTAGCATGGACAACAATCTCGGCTGGGCCCTCAAACAGAGTTGGTCAACATTTTGTTATAATTCTTTCAGCAACGACAGATAGGAAGTTTAAAAAACATTCTATTTTTAAATTAAGTTCATTTTTAAAAAAACTAAAAGAAAGAACCTTAAACCTTCTAATTTTCAAAATGTAAATAGAAGCAAAAATAAAAATGTCAACGAATAAACATCATGAATCATCAGTGTTTGAGTTTGTAAATTAGCAGGATTACACAAAAACAACTGAACTGACACCATGACATTTTGGGGGAGGGGTGGGACGTGGCCAAAGGAAGAACACACACAGGAAGTCTCCCACAAATTTAACTCAATACGTATATCGTTAATTCCAAGTGACAAACAAGCACACAACTGTAGCTGAAACTGAGGTCTGACTGACTGCGTGGATGGTAAACACTTTGGGGGTGATAGTGCAAGTATATGGCAAATAGTGCTGCAAATTGCCCGACACAAAACGATACAATGCAGCAATGTGGAAAAACACCAATCTAGAGATTCCATGTTATCATAATAAGAGAAGCATAAAAAGGGTTTGGTTGATTATGAAAATGTGGTGGAACAAACTACAATCTGTTGGCCGCCACCATCTTGAGAATTAACTGGACACGCTGCTTTGACATATTACATAATACTTATTAGCCTTGGTGGAGGTATGGACTGTCAGAGCAACATTCTAGTTTCATGTTAGCAACAGATAAGAAACTTGTTTAAAGACAATGGGAGATGGAACTCTAGGTTTATCATGTTACATCCAATACACTTCCATGATTCTTAAGAGACTATTGCTGCTCACAAATGAAACTTGTGAGTTTGTGGTTACAAAGTCATGAACATGGTGTTTAAGTTGTGAGAACATTGCTGCAAGGCAAAGTTTTACTGACGTTACTGTCAGTATCTAGAAGCCACAGTTAAACAATCTAACCTATTAACAGACGAGTCAAATAACACAGGAAATGCATAGAGCTCTATTTTTAAACTAAGAATAATGAGGAAACTGTTCTTTACAAGTTGAGATCTGACAAACCGTCTCACACAGGCAAGCAGACCGTTCTGACTTCAGTCTTTCATTTTCTAAGTGATAGATTTTTACCATTTATAATTATAATTTTTGATGAGCTTCATTTAAAGTCATACTTTCTGTTGAGAAGCTGAAGACAACACTGGCCATGTTGTCTACAGGAGCTGAATGTGTGTTCATGGGTTTGTTCCTGTACATCTCAGGTAAGAATGATCGTTTATTTCTACAACACTAACTGTGGATCATAACTGAACCGTAAGAAATTGAAATGTTTATCAGCATATTAGTCAATTGTAGATTGATGGAAGAAAAATATATTTTCTCAGATTCTGCTCTTCACATATATTACAGCAAATTGTTATTTAAAAATGTTGTATGTACAATTTATCTACTAGAAGTTAAGAACTATAAAAATGCTTTTCTGTTAAAGGGGTTGGAGCAAACAGCATCTGTGTCTTAAAAGGTTCATCAGTGGATCTACACTGCTCAGCTCAGCTTCCCACATCAAGCATGAAATGGTGCACTGTTCGCTGGGAGAGCAACAAGATGGTTCTAGATCAGATCTTTGCAGACGGAAAACGTGTGATCATATCTGAAGAGAGCAACTTCACTATGACGATCAATGATCTGAGAGAGAGTGATACAAACACTTACTGTTGTAGTGACGTTAATGACAAACAAACTAAATGCCAGGGTGGATTATATCAGCTCCTTGTTGCAGGTATAGTGGTTCAGTTATTTATTTTTAATTTATTACTGCAAAAATAACATCAGTGCATTAATTCTTGTTTTATTCAACATTATCTCAGACCTGCAGGTGAAGGTGTTTCCTGCCACAGGAGAAAAGACAGTGTCCCTGATGTGCAGCAGCAGTTGTCCTCTGACTGAAAGACCTGTGGTCTATATCTGGTACAAGAACACAGAGTTTCTCTATAAGGACTTGTCTCCTTGGTACCAGGAGCTAATCAGCAGCGAGGAATCAGTCACATACTCCTGTGCTGTCAAAGGCTACGAGCATCTCAGAGCCCCTGAAGTCTCAGTGGGTGAGTGACAACATGTGGCTCCGTATCCTGCTGCCTTGAATTGTAAAGTTTGTGAAAATCTGTTCACCACAGAATGTCGTTTTTCTTTTGTCCAGCTTCTCTCACATCAGCCTGCTTCACTGTGACCTATGCTAAAGGCAGAATGTGCTCAAATCAGCAGAGACCAGAAGATGAGCCGTGCTCCATCACATATCCCAGAGGTGAAGTTTCACAAATAATTACACACAAACACACTCCCAACCCCATACGTCTAAATCCTTTAAATAATGTTTTCACAATTTAAAAAGATCTACAGTGTTTCACCAGAGATCGTTAGTTACCTTACACGTTGAAGCCCGGTCATACTGAGGTCCTGGTTAGGGACCATGAGATATGAGTTCTGGTTGGGTTAAGGTTAGGCATGAAGTGGTCAAGAATGGAAACTTATGTCTGTGTGTATGTGTACAAATTAACTAAAGAAAGTATGGATAGATTTTCACTCATTATTACGTGGCAGGGATTATCCAGTAACTATTTGGTCACTCAAGTTATTAGCCCATCTCGATTAACGTGTCATAGATGAAGTGTTGAGAAGCAGTTTGTTGTTTTTTATTCTCTCTCAACAGAAATACAAGTTCATGTTCAAAACACTGAAGACAAATGGCATTCCAAACTGGCCTGTATCACCAGCTGTCCACAGAAGCAAACTCAAAACATCACATGGTACAAAAACAGAGGATTGGAGCAGGCACCACAACCAGTTCCCATCTCCTCTCCTGACTCTTACTCCTGTGCTGTAGAGCACTTGATCTCAGATGAGGTCTGTAAGTATATTTATATATTATTATGTTATTGCTCTGTTATAATTCATAAAAGCTTTGAGTCAAGAGCCTGTAAAATTGATAAAGATAAACTGTTTGATGATTTGGGGCGGTTTGGCCAAGGGGGTAGAGTTACCCTCCAACAAGAAGGTTGCCGGTTCAATTCCCACTCTTCCCCATATGCATGCCATAGTGTCCTTGGCAAGATACTGAACCCCTAAATGGCCCCTCATAAAATGTTGAGTGTACTAAAAATGTTAGTCGCTTTGGACAAAAGCGTCAGCTAAATGATATGTAATGTAATGATTTTGTTTAAAATCTCTGTTTCAGGTATTCAGGATCTAAACTGCATCACAGTGAATTATGTCAACAGGAGGATCTGTGCTCTGCAAGGTTCCTCAGTGAACATCTCCAGTGAATACTCTTATCCAAAGAACCATCAAGCGAATTCTTTATTGTGGTATAAGAATAGTAGAAGTGATATGGCGGCTGGTGAAGAGCTGATAACGAATACACATCGTATTCAGTTTCATGGAGTGATGAACCGCCACATCCTGACAATCAATAAACTGAACAAGAATGACTCAGCAGAATACATATTCAGAATAGGAAGTGATGCAGGGAAATGGGCGGCTGCTCCTGGGGTGACTTTGGTCGTCACAGGTAGGTTCAGTATTTAGATTAAATACCTGCATACTTTCTATAGAGAGTTACTATTGATAATAATAAGACAACTAATTCAACAAACTAATAACATTTACCCTTCTTGCTTATTTGGGATGTTTTAGAAGACACTTGTTCAGGAACATCTTTATCAACTGACCAATCTCATCTTTCAGATCTGAGAGTGAAGTTTAGTCCTTCTGAGGAGGTGACCGAGGGGCAGAGAGTCACGCTGACCTGCAGAACCAGTTGTCCTCTGACGGACAACATGAACTACATTTGGTACTTGAACAATCAACCTCTGAATCTGACAAAAACACAAAGCAAGTACCTGGTTCTAGACCCCGTCAGCAGTGAACATGAAGGAAACTACTCCTGCAAAGTTAAAATGCTTCAAAAGAGCTCTCATCAAAAGATGCTCACTGTCCACAGAAGAAGAAAATGGACTCAAGCTGCCATAGGAATCGTTGTTCTTCTCCTGGTTGTAATACCCATCATCGTCTTCTTGTGGATCAGGTGAGCATCACTGTGCTCTGCTTCAAAACAATGACTTTCAAATTCTCTTTCACACTAACCTGGCTTCACCTATTCATTTCACTCTCTAGAAGAAAGAAGACTTCCATCCAGTCTCCTAGAACTGAAACCTCTGTCAACTTGGAGGAGGTAAAGCTGAGAATTTTAACAGTTTCTTCCATTAGACAAACGTCCTCATCTATTCAGAGAGTTCAACTGAGTCCAAACAGCAGCTTCAACCATTGTTCTAATGAAACAGAGATGCATTGTCCCATATGTTCCAGGAATGTTATATTTTACAATACTGTACATCAATCATGTTTTATTTTCTCAGTACATTTCAGTTTTTAATTTAATATACATCAAGAGTTATTCCAGGCAAATGCAGCTATAATGAACCCTCCCATTCATTTGACCTCCATTTGGAATCTGTTAATTTTATTAAGAGAATTTTAAATACACAGAAATAGTAAATAAAAATGTTTCTCTTGTCTCTTCATCAGATAAGCCCAGATCATGAGTACGACGACATCTCGGCTCAACCAGTAGAGGAGGATGATATTCTCTATAGCAGCGTTCAATTCCCCAACAACAGAGATGCTCTCTACTCACAGATCCAGACACATCAGCCCCAAGAAGAAGAGCAAAGCCCCTATGATGTTGTCAGCTTTACACCCAAAACAACACCTGAGCAAACATCTGTTATTACAAGTGATTCAGACTTTGTGACTTCTTAGAATTAAAAGCTGCCTCAGACCATATTCATTATTTTATATGTTTGTATTAATAGGCTATTTTGATTGTAATGGCATTTCCTTGACATGTTATCTGCTATGCTGAATGTTATTAAAGAGTCTTATGACGAATATGAATAAAACAGATATTTCTAATAAAAAAATTAATTATATTCATTTTTTTTATGTTGCAACGTGATTGACCACAAGTCTACAAATGCATTTCTATTTCCTCTTTCAGGCAAACTGGCCTGTTAGTGGAACTCTAAAATTAGCACATCACTTCAGACAAAGGCCTTGTCTAAACTACTGCAGACAACAAACACTCAAACGAGCTTTCTGGGCCAGTAGGTGGCGAAAAATGTTGTGATCAAAAATCAACCAAACTATGGAGGAAGGTACATGACTTAAGTATAACTAGTTCATTGTGGCCGTGTTGATGATACATGTTTTGACATGGTCTGATGTTGAATCTTCTTTGTTCCTCTTCTTTCTCTAGCCTACATCATCCTGTACATAGTAGGGGCTGTTGTTGTTGTTATCGCCTGCTTGATGGGAGGAGCCTTCTTTCTCTACAAACGAAGCAAACAACACGAGGCCGTACCCACTTTGTGAGTCTATGGGAAGGTGCGACAAGTGTGTGGAGAAGTTGTGTGTCGGACTCGTGGCCTGAGTGTCACATCTCTCTCGCTGTCATTTGCTGTCATCTCTCTACTGACCACATAAAATGTCCTGTCATCAGTCTCAACTTGTGTGAGTGTCTGTATCTCAGGTTTAACACATACTCATGGTTTAACATTGGTTTTAGGCCAATTTATACATTTCATTTGACACACGAAACCACATTGTTGGACAAAATTTAAAAAAATTATTCACATATTCTTTCACAGTGAAGTTCCCAAATGTATTTCTATGACTTGTTGAAGTTAAGTTGAACACTGAACTGTATTTTGTGAGTTACCCAAGGAAGTACATTTTTTATTTGGTGAAAGAAAGAGTCATCGCTCTCTTTTTCTGTTTTCAGTGACTGTACAGATAGTGTGTCGTTAAAAATCCTGTGTAAATGTAAACCTAATAAAGTATTTGTTGGCTAAATGGGTCACTTGTTGTGGTTATTTTATATATTACAATTTTTTAGTAATGGAACTAATAATGTCTGAGTGTGTTTTAGTCTATGTTCTGTCTGGAGCGTCCAGCTCAAATCCATCTCTACTGACGACATAACGCTGTTAAAGGAAGTCACAAATATACATATATATTTTAAAGTTCAGTTTAAAGTTCAAAGAAAGAAATGAAGCAGACCTGATGTTGGCTGGCTTCAAGTTCAAAGTGTAATGCATGAACAAATACAGAGACATGGCATTTTCTGAATATTACAGCAAATATCAAAAACATCGGGAAAATCGGAAAATTGAAATATTCAAAATAGAAAAATGCATATGTGGCATACCTGATTACACAGTTTGATACACAAATTGAAAACATTCACCCAATAAAGAGTGACACCTCCACCACAACACACACAGCTGCCAGCACATCTGGACCCCCCCCCCCCACCAGCGTGCAGCCCCCACATTACAACACCTGTCCTGACCTGGAAAAGGGAAAAGACAGAAATTAAGCAGAAACAGTGTTTGCTGGCTTCAAGGCCAAAGTGTCATGAGCGAGCTGCCCCGCCCCCTCTACTGTCCAAACCCGGAAAACCAGTGTGATAACAACCCAAAGAAGCAACAGACCGCAAGACGTCACCGATAATTCAACCTCTGCAAACAACACCAGAAAATGACACATGCACCACACACTCCCCTTCAACACAGCCAACAGTAACATCACATATCATTATCAATGTTTATAAGTAGTCAACAAGGGCATATAATGCAAAATATCAGCATTAGCATGGACAACAATCTCGGCTGGGCCCTCAAACAGAGTTGGTCAACATTTTGTTATAATTCTTTCAGCAACGAAAGATAGGAAGTGTAAAAAACATTCTATTTTCAAATTAAGTTCATTTTTCAAAAAAACTAAAACAAAGAACCATAAACCTTCTAATTTTCAAAATATAAATAGAAACAAAAATAAAATGTCAACGAATAAACGTCATAAATCATCAGTGTTTGAGTTTGTAAATTAGCAGGATTACACAAAAACCGAACTGAAATCATGACATTTTGTGGAGGGGTGGGACGTGGCCAAAGGAAGAATACACACAGGAAGTTTCCCACAAACTTAACTCAATGCGTATATCGTTAATTCCAAGTGACAGCAAACAAGCACAAACTGCAGCTGAATCTGAGGTCTGACTGACTGCGTGGATGGTAAACACTTTGGGGGTGATAGTGCAAGCACATGGCAAATAGTGCTGCAAATTGCCCGACACAAAACGATACAATGCAGCAATGTGGCAAAACACCAATCTAGAGATTCCATGTTATAATAATAAGAGAAGCGTAAAAATGGTTTGGTTGATCATGAAAATGTGGTGGAACAAACTACAATCTGTTGGCCGCCACCATCTTGAGAATTAACTGGAAACGCTGCTATGACATATTACATAATACTTATTAGCCTTGGTGGAGGTATGGACTGTCAGAGCAACATTCTAGTTTCATGTTAGCAGCAGATAAGAAACTTGTTAAAAGGCAATGGGAGATGGAACTCTAGGTTTATTATGTTACATCCAATACACTTCCATGATTATTAAGAGACCATTGCTGCTCACAAATTAAACTTTTGAGTTTGTGGTTACAAAGTCATGAACATGGTGTTTAAGTTGTGAGAACATTGCTGCAAGGCAAAGTTTTACTGACGTTACTGTCAGTATCTAGAAGCCACAGTTAAACAATCTAACCTATTAACAGGCGAGTCAAATAACACAGGAAATGCATAGACCTCTATTTTTAAACTAAGAATAATGAGGAAACTGTTCTTTACAAGTTGAGATCTGACAAACCGTCTCACACAGACAAGCAGACCAATCTGGCTTCAGTCTTTCATTTTCTAAGTGATAGATTTTTACCATTTATAATTATAATTTTTGATGAGCTTCATTTAAAGTCATACTTTCTGTTGAGAAGCTGAAGACAACACTGGCCATGTTGTCGACAGGAGCTGAATGTGTGTTCATGGGTTTGTTCCTTTACATCTCAGGTAAGAATGAACATTTATTTCTACAACACTAACTGTGAATCGTAACTGAACCGTAAGAAATTGAAATGTTATCAGCATATTGGTCAATAGTAGATTGATTTGAAGAAAAAAGATGACACTCAAAATGTTTTCTCAGATTCTGCTCTTCACATATATGTCAACAAATTGGTATTTACAAAAACAATTCATTTACAGTTTATCTACTAGAACTTAAGAACTGTAAAAATGCTTTTCTGTTAAAGGGGTTGGAGCAAACAGCATCTGTGCCTTCAAAGGTTCATCAGTGGATCTACACTGCTCAGCTCAACGTCCCACATCAAGCATGAAATGGTTCAACGTTCGTTTGGAGAGCAACAAGATGGTTCTAGATCAGATCGTTGCAGACGGAAAACATGTGATCATATCTGAAGAGAGCGACTTCACTATGTCGATCAATGATCTGAGAGAGAGTGATAAAAACTTTTACTGTTGTAGTGGCGTTAATGACAGATGCCAGGGGAGAGTCATTCAGCTCCTTGTTGCAGGTACAATTGTTCAGTTATATATTATTAATATATTATTGCAAAATAACATCAGTGCATTAATTCAACATCATCTCAGACCTGCAGGTGAAGGTGTTTCCTGCCACAGGAGAACAGACAGTGTCCCTGATGTGCAGCAGCAGTTGTCCTCTGACTGAAAGACCTGAGGTCTATATCTGGTACAAGAACACAGAGTTTCTCTATGAGGACTCGTCTCCTTGGTACCAGGAGCTAATCAGCAGCGAGGAATCAGTCACATACTCCTGTGCTGTCAAAGGCTACGAGCATCTCAGAGCCCCTGAAGTCTCAGTGGGTGAGTGACAACATGTGGCTCCGTATCCTGCTGCCTTGAATTGTAAAGTTTGTGAAAAACTGTTCACCACAGAATGTCTTTTTTCTTTTGTCCAGCTTCTCTCACATCAGCCTGCTTCACTGTGACCTATGCTAAAGGCAGAATGTGCTCAAATCAGCAGAGACCAGAAGATGAGCCGTGCTCCATCACATATCCCAGAGGTGAAGTTTCACAAATAATTACACACAAACACACTCCCAACCCCATACGTCTAAATCCTTTAAATAATGTTTTCATAATTTAAAAGATCTACAGTGTTTCACCAGAGATCGTTAGTTACCTTACACGTTGAAGCCCAGTCATACTGAGGTCCTGGTTAGGGACCATGAGATATGAGTTCTGTTTGGGTTAAGGTTAGGCATGAATTGATAAAGAATGGAAACGTGTGTGTGTATTTGTACAAATTAACTAAAGAAAGCATGGATGGATTTTCACTCATCATTATGTGGCAGGGATTATCCAGTAACTATTTGCTCACTCAAGTTATTAGCCCATCTCGATTAACGTGGCAGAGATGAAGTTATGAGAAGCAGTTTGTTTTGTTATTCTCTCTCAACAGAAGTTCATGTTCATAAGACTGAATTCAGGGTGAATGTCAAACTGGCCTGTATCACCAGCTGTCCACAGACTGAAGCTCAAACAATCACATGGTACAAAAACAGACGATTGGAGCAGGCACCACAACCAGTTCTCATCTCCTCTCTTGACTCTTACTCCTGTGCTGTAGAGCACCTGCTCTCAGATGAAGTTTGTAAGTATGAACCCATTTGTTTTATAATTCATGAAAGATTTGAGTCAAGAGCCTGTAAAAGAGAGAAAGATAAACTGTTTGATGATTTGTTTAAAATCTCTGTTTCAGGTATTCAGGATCCAAACTGCTTCACAGTGAATTATGTCAACAGGAGGATCTGTGCTCTGCAAGGTTCCCCAGTGAGCATCTCCAGTGAATACTCACATCCTTACTACCAGCAGCCGAAGTATAAATTGTGGTATAAGAGTAGGAGAAGTGATATGGCGGCTGGTGAAGAGCTGATAACGAATACAGATCGTATTCAGTTTCATGAAATGATGAACAGCCACATCCTGACAATCAATAAACTGAACAAGAATGACTCAGCAGAATACATATTCAGAATAAGAAGTGATGCAGGGAAATGGGCGGCTGCTCCTGGGGTGACTTTGGTCGTCACAGGTAGGTTCAGTGTTTAGATTAAATACCTACATACTTTCTATAGAGAGTTACTATTGATAAAAATAAGGCAACTAATTCAACAAACTAATTCCATTTACCCTTCTTGCTTATTTGGTTGTTTTAGAAGACACTTGTTCAGGAACGTCTTTATCAACTGACCAATCTCATCTTTCAGATCTGAGAGTGAAGTTTAGTCCTTCTGAGGAGGTGACCGAGGGGCAGAGAGTCACGCTGACCTGCAGAACCAGTTGTCCTCTGACGGACAACATGAACTACATTTGGTACTTGAACAATCAACCTCTGAATCTGACAAAAACACAAAGCAAGGACCTGGTTCTAGACCCCATCAGCAGTGAACATGAAGGAAACTACTCCTGCAAAGTTAAAATGCTCCAAAAGAGCTCTCATCAAAAGATGCTCACTGTCCACAGAAGAAGAAAATGGACTCAAGCAGCCATTAGAATCGTTGTTCTTCTACTGGTTGTAATACCCATCTCCATCTTCTTCTGGATTAGGTGAGCATCACTGTGCTCTGCTTCAAAACAATGACTTTCACATTCTCTTTCACACTAACCTGGCTTCAACTATTCATTTCACTCTCTAGAAGAAAGAAGACTTCCATCCAGTCTCCTAGAACTGAAACCTCTGTCAACTTGGAGGAGGTAAAGCAGAGAATTTTAACAGTTTCTTCCATTAGACAAACGTCCTCATCTCTTCAGAGAGTTCAACTGAGTCCAAACAGCAGCTTCAACCATTGTTCTAATGAAACAGAGATGCATTGTCCCATATGTTCCATGAATGTTATATTTTACAATACTGTACATGAATCATGTTTTATTTTCCCAGTACATTTCAGTTTTTAATTTAATATACATCGAGAGTTATTCCAGGCAAATGCAGCTATAATGAACCCTCCCATTAATTTGACCTCCATTTGGAATCTGTTAATTTTATTAAGAGAATTTTAAATACAGAGAAATAGTAAATAAAAAATGTTCTCTTGTCTCTTCATCAGATAAGCCCAGATCATGAGTACGAGAACAACTCGGCTCAACCAGTAGATGAGGATGATATTCTCTAAAGCAGCATCCAACTCCCCAACAACAGAGATGCTCTCTACTCACAGATCCAGACACATCAGCCCCAAGAAGAAAAGCAAAGCCCCTATGCTGTTGTCAGCTTTACACCCAAAACAACACCTGAGTAAACATCTGTTATTACAAGTGATTCAGACTTTGTGAATTATCAGAATTAAAAGCTGCCTCCGACCATATTCATTATTTTATATGTTTGTATTAATAGGCTACTTTGATTGTAATGGCATCTCCTTGACATGTTATCTGCTCTGCTGAATGTAATTAAAGAGTCTTATGACGAATATGAATAAAACAGATATTTCTAATAAAAAAATTAATTATATTTATTTTTTTTATGTTGCAACGTGATTGACCACAAGTCTACAAATGCATTTCTATTTCCTCTTTCAGGCAAACTGGCCTGTTAGTGGAACTCTAAAATTAGCACATCACTTCAGACAAAGGCCTTGTCTAAACTACTGCAGACAACAAACACTCAAACGAGCTTTCTGTGCCAGTAGGTGGCGGAAAATGTTGTGATAAAAAATCAACCAAACTATGGAGGAAGGTACATGACTTAAGTATAACTAAATGCATAAATAAATACATGAATAAACAAATGTATAAATAAATACATAAATAAATGAGGAAATAAATACAGAAATGTGTTAATAAATGTCTCAAATATATTACCACATTTATTTATTTCCTATTTATTTCTCTATTTCTGTGTCCTTATATAGTGTTGAAGCCCAGTCATACTGAGGTCCTATTTTTGGGACCATGAGATATGAATTATGGTTTTATTTATTCTGCACATCCCCACATTTATTCTAACACGTGTTGTGTTGCAAGAGAAACCCCCCAGTACCACTGACGTGTCCTCAGGTGATTTCCCCCCCGACCTCCAAAGGAAACAGACGTTACAACCCGGCCAACAGAAAGAACCTCAAAGGGGACATATTATGAAAATTCCACTTTTGTAGTGCTTCTACACATTATTTTGGGTATCTGGCATGTCTACCTTCCCAAAAACTCTGGAAAAAAACATCTCGCGATTTGTTGTGGTTCCTCTATTTCAGAAACTATGTGCTAGAGTGCGTCCAATGGAAATACGACCGAAATAGACGTCATAGTCGCAACATGCCTGTGCCCCCATAGATCTATGCACTCCCCCACTACCACTCGACCCACCCACTTTTTAGACAGTCTATCGGTGTCCGGCAGCCATTTCATTCTTGCAAGCCTTGGAAACACTTGGATAAGCTAACTAGCAGCATGAATCGAATTATAAATTATAAAAAGAAAATAATAAACACAAAAAAGTGCAAAATGTCCAACTTTTCCCCCCAATTTGTATTACAGATTACGTGGATAACCTGTTGGACCTCATCTTTCACAAGGTTTTTCAGGACCCGGCCCCATATGTGAATGAGGTGCTGAAGATCTCAAAACCTGAGGATCTCTCTGCTAAGTATGAGAAACCTGACAAGCAGGAAGTTATAGCCAGCTATGTGTCGAGTTTCAATCAAGGGCAGGTCTGAACCCTGTATAACTTCCCTGAGCATCAGGGAACAGTCTGCGTATCTGGAGCACCGAGCAGGAGGGCAGGACCACCCTGATTCTCCGGCCCAGATAGCCTCAACACCAGCTCACAAAGCTTCTGTACGCCAAATACCTGTAACGGCTGAGCAAAGTTCACATTTTATTTAGAGAAGAAAAGGTGACCCACAAATATAAAGTGTTCCTTTGTTTACAGTATGGCTACTGATGGCACAAAGTGTATTTTTGTAATCAATGTTTTTATTATACTTATTATGTCCCAGCCAGTACATTTAATAACTATGATTAAAAAGCTCTGTGGCAATCTTTCTGACAATACAAGTTTATATAAACAGTTGTGTGCTTTTAATGTTTGATATGTAACATGTCAACAATTGACACGTGTAAGATGAGCAGTTGGCAAAGTAATACAGAGGGAAGAGTAATTTATGTATTTTATTCCTCAGCCATATTTGTATTGCAGAAATGACTGATATCTCATGTATAAAAAAAAAAAAACTTACTGCTCTATTCCTCTTAGACATAAAGGCCCATAATATGCCCTATAGATGTTGAATGCATTCTGTAGTGAGAACACATTCAAACACACAGGCTAATTAAAGGTGGTAAAAACGTTATGTCCTACACCTCCATGAGAGGGGGGAGGGGGGAGAAGGGGGAGGGATCTGAGGAGGTCTGTTTTAGACAGAGTAAAAAGGTGCTGTTTTAAATGATCCTTGTGGTACTTTTACCAAAAAATGTTCCAGATATTTCATTAAGACCCCAAGGAACCATATCAACTGTGGTGAAATGGGCATAACATGTCCCCTTTAAGGTTCATCCTTCGCCAAAGGACACGATGTTGTCATCACTCCACTGTGCATTGTCCTATCACCACCAAACATCTGTCACATGATCAGAGTCCAAGACTTAACAGCTCTATGTGTCAACATTTCCTCAGTGTCATAGCGCAACCAACTGATTCGCCATGAAACAGGAAGTTCTTTGTAAATCCACTCTGCATTATCCAACCGGAACCCAAATACTGAACTATGATCACAATCCTGACCTGAACAGCTCCATATGTTAATATTAGTGCAGGGTCATAACGCCACCTACTGATTAGTGTGAAAATGAAGTTGTTGTAACATTGTCCAAATGACACAAAATTGCTCACGCTACAGCAGATCCCCTACTTTGACAGATCAATCAGTCTGTATGTAATAATAGTGATGGCGCCACCTACTGGCAGCAGGAAGTAAGCTTTGTTTTACAGCTATCATTCGATTGACATAAAATTTCCACCGTGTGATCTGCAATTGATAGCATGGACCGTAATGCTCAATTAGAGCAGATATACTAATAAAAACAGGGGCAGAAGCTACAGGTCAAGTTTGGATGTGCATGCTTTATGCTTCATATGTGAAAGGAAGGATCCGGATAATGTCTGTAAAAAAAGAAAGTTCATTGTGGCCGTGTTGATGATACATGTTTTGACATGGTCTGATGTTGAATCTTCTCTGTTCCTCTTCGTTCTTTAGCCTACATCATCCTGTACATAGTAGGGGCTGTTGTTGTTGTTATCGCTTGCTTGATGGGAGGAGCCTTCTTTCTCTACAAACGAAGCAAACAACACGAGGCCGTACCCACTGTAGAGTGAGTCTGTGGGAAAGTGCGACAAGTGTGTGGAGAAGTTGTGTTGTGACAAGCTGCAGAGTTGGTGTCAGACTCGTGGCCTGAGTGTCACATCTCTCTCGCTGTCATTTGCTGTCGTCTCTCTACTGACCACATAAAATGTCATCAGTCTCAACTTGTGTGAGTGTCTGTATCTCAGGTTTAACACATACTCATGGTTTAACATTGGTTTTTGGCCAATTTATACATTTCATTTGACAGACGAAACCACATTGTTGGACAAAATTTGAAAAAATTATTCACATATTCTTTCACAGTGAAGTTCCCAAATGTATTTCTATGACTTGTTGAAGTTAAGTTGAACACTAAACTGTATTTTGTGAGTTACCCAAGAAAGTACATTTTTTATTTGGTGAAAGAAAGAGTCATCGTTCTCTTTTTCTGTTTTCAATGAATGTACAGTTAGTGTGTCGTTAAAAATCCTGTGTGAATGTAAACCTAATAAAGTATTTGTTGGCTAAATGGGTCACTTGTTGTGGTTATTTTATATATTACTATTTTTTAGTAATGGAACTAATAATGTCTGAGTGTGTTTTAGTCTATGATTTTTGCAATGGAACTAATAATGTCTGAGTGTGTGTTATTCTACGTTCTGTCTGGAGCGTCCAGCTCAGATCCATCTCTACTGAAGACATAACGCTGTTAAAGGAAGTCACAAATATACATATATATTTTAAAGTTCAGTTTAAAGTTCAAAGAAATAAATGAAGCAGACCTGATGTTTGCTGGCTTCAAGTTCAAAGTGTAATGCATGAACAAATACAGAGACATGGCATTTTCTGAATATTACAGCAAATATCAAAAACATCGGGAAAATCGGAACATGAAATATTCTAAATAGAAAAATGCATATGTGGCATACCTGATTACACAGTATGATACACACATTGAAAACATTCACCCAACAAAGAGTGACACCTCCACCACAACACACACAGCTGCCAGCACATCTGGACCCCCCCACCAGCGTGCAGCCCCCACATTACAACACCTGTCCTGACCTGGAAAAGGGAAAAGACAGAAATTAAGCAGAAACAGTGTTTACTGGCTTCAAGGCCAAAGTGTCATGAGCGAGCTGCCCCACCCCCTCTACTGTCCAAACCCGGAAAACCAGTGTGATAACAACCCAAAGAAGCAACAGACCGCAAGACGTCACCGATAATTCAACCTCTGCAAACAACACCAGAAAATGACACATGCACCACACACTCCCCTTCAACACAGCCAACAGTAACATCACATATCATTATCAATGTTTATAAGTAGTCAACAAGGGCATATAATGCAAAATATCAGCAATAGCATGAACAACAATCTTGGCTGGGCCCTCAAACAGAGTTGGTCAACATTTTGTTATAATTCTTTCAGCAACGAAAGATAGGAAGTGTAAAAAACATTCTTTTTTCAAATTAAGTTCATTTTTAAAAAAAAACTAAAAGAAAGAACCTTAAACCTTCTAATTTTCAAAATGTAAATAGAAGCAAAAATAAAAATGTCAACGAATAAACGTCATAAATCATCAGTGTTTGAGTTTGTAAATTAGCAGGATTACACAAAAACAACTGAACTGACACCATGACATTTTGTGGAGATGTGGGACGTGGCCAAAGGAAGAACACACACAAGAAGTCTCCCACAAATTTAACTCAATACGTATATCGTTAATTCCAAGTGACAAACAAGCACACAACTGCAGCTGAAACTGAGGTCTGACTGACTGCGTGGATGGTAAAAACTTTGGGGGTGATAGTGCAAGCACATTGCAAATAGTGCTGCAAATTGCACGACACAAAACGATACAATGCAGCAATGTGGCAAAACACCAATCTAGAGATTCCATGTTATCATAATAAGAGAAGCATAAAAAGGGTTTGGTTGATTATGAAAATGTGGTGGAACAAACTAAAATCTGTTGGCCGCCACCATCTTGAGAATTAACTGGACACGCTGCTTTGACATATTACATAATACTTATTAGCCTTGGTGGAGGTATGGACTGTCAGAGCAACATTCTAGTTTCATGTTAGCAACAGATAAGAAAGATGTGTAAAGACAATGGGAGATGGAACTCTAGGTTTATTATGTTACATCCAATACACTTCCATGATTATTAAGAGACCATTGCTGCTCACAAATTAAACTTGTGAGTTTGTGATTACAAAGTCATGAACATGGTGTTTAAGTTGTGAGAACATTTCTGCAAGGCAAAGTTTTACTGACGTTACTGTCAGTATCTAGAAGCCACAGTTAAACAATCTAACCTATTAACAGGCGAGTCAAATAACACAGGAAATGCATAGACCTCTATTTTTAAACTAAGAATAATGAGGAAACTTTTCTTTACAAGTTGAGATCTGACAAACCGTCTCACACAGACAAGCAGACCAATCCGGCTTCAGTCTTTCGTTTTCTAAGTGATAGATTTTTACCATTTATAATTATAATTTTTGATGAGCTTCATTTAAAGACATACTTTCTGTTGAGTAGCTGAAGACAACACTGGCCATGTTGTCGACAGGAGCTGAATGTGTGTTCATGGGTTTATTCCTGTACATCTCAGGTAAGAATGATCGTTTATTTCTACAACACTAACTGTGAATCATAACTGAACCGTAAGAAATTTAAATGTTATCAGCATATTAGTCAATTGTAGATTGATTTGAAGAAAAAAGATGACACTCAAAATGTTTTCCCAGATTCTGCTCTTCACATATATTTCAACAAATTGGTATTTACAAAAACAATTAATTTACAGTTTATCTACTAGAACTTAAGAACTGTAAAAATGCTTTTCTGTTAAAGGGGTTGGAGCAAACAGCATCTGTGTCTTAAAAGGTTCATCAGTGGATCTACACTGCTCAGCTCAACTTCCCACATCAAGTATGAAATGGTTCACTGTTCGCGGGGAGAGCAACAAGAAGGTTCCAGATCAGATCGTTGACGGAAAAAAACATGTGAACATATCTGAAGAGAGCGACTTCACTATGACGATCAATGATCTGAGAGAGAGTGATAAAAACTTTTACTTCTGTAGTGACGTTAATGACAGATGCCAGGGGAGAGTCATTCAGCTCCTTGTTGCAGGTACAATTGTTCAGTTATATATTATGAATATATTATTGCAAAATAACATCAGTGCATTAATTCTTGTTTTATTCAACATCATCTCAGACCTGCAGGTGAAGGTGTTTCCTGCCACAGGAGAAAAGACAGTGTCCCTGATGTGCAGCAGCAGTTGTCCTCTGACTGAAAGACCTGTGGTCTATATCTGGTACAAGAACACAGAGTTTCTCTATAAGGACTCGTCTCCTTGGTACCAGGAGCTAATCAGCAGCGAGGAATCAGTCACATACTCCTGTGCTGTCAAAGGCTACGAGCATCTCAGAGCCCCTGAAGTCTCAGTGGGTGAGTGACAACATGTGGCTCCGTATCCTGCTGCCTTGAACTGTAAAGTTTGTGAAAAACTGTTCACCACAGAATGTCGTTTTTCTTTTGTCCAGCTTCTCTCACATCAGCCTGCTTCACTGTGACCTATGCTAAAGGCAGAATGTGCTCAAATCAGCAGAGACCAGAAGATGAGCCGTGCTCCATCACATATATCCCAGAGGTGAAGTTTCACAAATAATTACACAAACACACTCCCAACCCCATATGTCTAAATCCTTTAAATTATGTTTTCACAATTTAAAAGATCTACAGTGTTTCACCAGAGATCATTAGTTACCTTACACGTTGAAGCCCGGTCATACTGAGGTCCTGGTTAGGGACCATGAGATATGAGTTCTGGTTGGGTTAAGGTTAGGCATGAACTGGTCAAGAATGGAAACGTGTGTGTGTGTATGTGTACAAATTAAATAAAGAAAGTATGGATGGATTTTCACTCATCATTACGTGACAGGGATTATCCAGTAACTGCAGAGATGAAGTGGTGAGAAGCAGTTTTTTTTTTCTCTCCCAACAGAAATACATGTTCAAAAGATTGAAGACAGGTGGCTTGTCAAACTGGCCTGTAACACCAGCTGTCCACAGACTGAAGCTCAAACCATCAAATGGTACAAAAACAGACAATTGGAGCCGGCACCACGATCAGTTCCGATCACCTCTCCTGACTCTTACTCCTGTGCTGTAGAGCACTTGTTCTCAGATGAAGTTTGTGAGTATGAGCCCGTTTGTTTTATAATTCATAAAAGATTTGAGTCAAGAGCCTGTAAAAGGGAGAAAGATAAACTGATTGATGATTTGTTTAAAATCTCTCTTTCAGGTATTCAGGATCCAAACTGCTTCACAGTGAATTATGTCAACAGGAGGATCTGTGCTCTGCAAGGTTCCTCAGTGAACATCTCCAGTGAATACTCACATCCTTACTACCAGCAGCCGAAGTATAAATCGTGGTATAAGAGTAGGAGAAGTGATATGGCGGCTGGTGAAGAGCTGATAAGGAATACACATCGTATTAAGTTTCATGAAGTGATGAACATCCACATCCTGACAATCAATAAACTGAACAAGAATGACTCAGCAGAATACATATTCAGAATAGGAAGTGATGCAGGGAGATGGTCGGCTGTTCCTTGGGTGACTTTGGTCGTCACAGGTAGGTACAGTATTTAGATTAAATACCTGCATACTTTCTATAGAGAGTTACTATCGATAATAATAAGGCAACTAATTCAACAAACTAATTCCATTTACCCTTCTTGCTTATTTGGTTGTTTTAGAAGACACTTGTTCAGGAACGTTTTTATCAACTGACCAATCTCATCTTTCAGATCTGAGAGTGAAGTTTAGTCCTTCTGAGGAGGTGACCGAGGGGCAGAGAGTCACGCTGACCTGCAGCACCAGTTGTCCTCTGACGGACAACATGAACTACATTTGGTACTTGAACAATCAACCTCTGAATCCAACAAAAACACAAAGCAAGGACCTGGTTCTAGACCCCGTCAGCAGTGAACATGAAGGAAACTACTCCTGCAAAGTTAAAATGCTCCAAAAGAGCTCTCATCAAAAGATGCTCACTGTCCACAGAAGAAGAAACTGGACTCAAGCTGCCATTAGAATCGTTGTTCTTCTCCTGGTTGTAATACCCATCTCCATCTTCTTGTGGATCAGGTGAGCATCACTGTGCTCTGCTTCAAAACAATGACTTTCACATTCTCTTTCACACTAACCTGGCTTCACCTATTCATTTCACTCTCTAGAAGAAAGAAGACTTCCATCCAGTCTCCTAGAACTGAAACCTCTGTCAACTTGGAGGAGGTAAAGCTGAGAATTTTAACAGTTTCTTCCATTAGACAAACGTCCTCATCTCTTCAGAGAGTTCAACTGAGTCCAAACAGCAGCTTCAACCATTGTTCTAATGAAACAGAGATGCATTGTCCCATATGTTCCATGAATGTTATATTTTACAATACTGTACATAAATCATGTTTTATTTTCCCAGTATATTTCAGTTTTTAATTTAATATACATCGAGAGTTATTCCAGGCAAATGCAGCTATAATGAACCCTCCCATTAATTTGACCTCCATTTGGAATCTGTTAATTTTATTAAGAGAATTTTAAATACAGAGAAATAGTAAATAAAAAATGTTTCTCTTGTCTCTTCATCAGATAAGCCCAGATCATGAGTACGAGAACAACTCGGCTCAACCAGTAGAGGAGGATGATATTCTCTAAAGCAGCATCCAGCTCCCCAACAACAGAGATGCTCTCTACTCACAGATCCAGACACATCAGCCCCAAGAAGAAGAGCAAAGCCCCAATGCTGTTGTCAGCTTTACACCCAAAACAACACCTGAGCAAACATCTGTTATTACAAGTGATTCAGACTTTGTGAATTATCAGAATTAAAAGCTGCCTCCGACAATATTCATTTTTTTATATGTTTGTATTAATAGGCTACTTTGATTGTAATGGCATCTCCTTGACATGTTATCTGCTCTGCTGAATGTAATTAAAGAGTCTTATGACGAATATGAATAAAACAGATATTTCAATAAAAAAATTAATTATATTCATTTTTTTTATGTTGCAACGTGATTGACCACAAGTCTACAAATGCATTTCTATTTCCTCCTTCAGGCAAACTGGCCTGTTAGTGGAACTCTAAAATTAGCACATCACTTCAGACAAAGGCCTTGTCTAAACTACTGCAGACAACAAACACTCAAACAAGCTTTCTGGGCCAGTAGGTGGCGGAAAATGTTGTGATAAAAAATCAACCAAACTATGGAGGAAGGTACATGACTTAAGTATAACTAAATGCATAAATAAATACATGAATAAACAAATGTATAAATAAATACATAAATAAATGAGGAAATAAATACAGAAATGTGTTAATAAATGTCTCAAATATATTACCACATTTATTTATTTCCTATTTATTTCTCTATTTCTGTGTCCTTATGCAGTGTTGAAGCCCAGTCATACTGAGGTCCTATTTTTGGGACCATGAGATATGAATTATGGTTTTATTTATTCTGCACAGCCCCACATTTATTCTAACACGTGTTGTGTTGCAAGAGAAACCCCCCAGTACCACTGACGTGTCCTCAGGTGATTTCCCCCCCGACCTCCAAAGGAAACAGACGTTACAACCCGGCAAACAGAAAGAACCTCAAAGGGGACATATTATGAAAATTCCACTTTTGTAGAGCTTCTACACATTATTTTGGGTGTCTGGCATGTCTACCTTCCCAAAAACTCTGGAAAAAAACATCTCGCGATTTGTTGTGGTTCCTCTATTTCAGATACTATGTGCTAGAGTGCGTCCAATGGAATTACGACCGAAATAGACGTCATAGTCGCAACATGCCCGTGCCCCCATAGATCTATGCACTCCCCCACTACCACTCGACCCACCCACTTTTTAGACAGTCTATCGGTGTCCGGCAGCCATTTCATTCTTGCAAGCCTTGGAAACACTTGGATAAGCTAACTAGCAGCATGAATCGAATTATAAATTATAAAAAGAAAATAATAAACACAAAAAAGTGCAAAATGTCCAACTTTTCCCCCCAATTTGTATTACAGATTACGTGGATAACCTGTTGGACCTCATCTTTCACGAGGTTTTTCAGGACCCGGCCCCATATGTGAATGAGGTGCTGAAGATCTCAAAACCTGAGGATCTCTCTGCTAAGTATGAGAAACCTGACAAGCAGGAAGTTATAGCCAGCTATGTGTCGAGTTTCAATCAAGGGCAGGTCTGAACCCTGTATAACTTCCCTGAGCATCAGGGAACACTCTGCGTATCTGGAGCACCGAGCAGGAGGGCAGGACCACCCTGATTCTCCGGCCCAGAGGGCCTCAACACCAGCTCACAAAGCTTCTGTACGCCAAATACCTGTAACGGCTGAGCAAAGTTCACATTGTATTTAGAGAAGAAAAGGTGACCCACAAATATAAAGTGTTCCTTTGTTTACAGTATGGCTACTGATGGCACAAAGTGTATTTTTGTAATCAATGTTTTTATTATACTTATTATGTCCCAGCCAGTACATTTAATAACTATGATTAAAAAGCTCTGTGGCAATCTTTCTGACAATACAAGTTTATATAAACAGTTGTGTGCTTTTAATGTTTGATATGTAACATGTCAACAATTGACACGTGTAAGATGAGCAGTTGGCAAAGTAATACAGAGGGAAGAGTAATTTATGTATTTTATTCCTCAGCCATATTTGTATTGCAGAAATGACTGATATCTCATGTATAAAAAAAAAAAAAACTTACTGCTCTATTCCTCTTAGACATAAAGGCCCATAATATGCCCTATAGATGTTGAATGCATTCTGTAGTGAGAACACATTCAAACACACAGGCTAATTAAAGGTGGTAAAAACGTTATGTCCTACACCTCCATGAGAGGGGGGGGGGGGAGAAGGGGGAGGGATCTGAGGAGGTCTGTTTTAGACAGAATAAAAAGGTGCTGTTTTAAATGATCCTTGTGGTACTTTTACCAAAAAATGTTCCAGATATTTCATTAAGACCCCAAGGAACCATATCAACTGTGGTGAAATGGGCATAATATGTCCCCTTTAAGGTTCATCCTTCGCCAAAGGACACGATGTTGTCATCACTCCACTGTGCATTGTCCTATCACCACCAAACATCTGTCACATGATCAGAGTCCAAGACTGAACAGCTCTATGTGTCAACATTTCCTCAGTGTCATTGCGCAACCAACTGATTCGCCATGAAACAGGAAGTACTTTGTAAATCCACTCTGCATTATCCAACCGGCCCCCAAATACTGAACTATGATCACAATCCTGACCTGAACAGCTCCATATGTTAATATTAGTGCAGGGTCATAACGCCACCTACTGATTAGTGTGAAAATGAAGTTGTTGTAACATTGTCCAAATGACACAAAATTGTTCACGCTACAGCAGATCCCCTACTTTGACAGATTTATCAGTCTGTATGTAATAATAGTGATGGCGCCACCTACTGGCAGCAAGAAGTAAGCTTTGTTTTACAGCTATCATTCGATTTACATAAAATTTCCACCGTGTGATCTGCAATTGATAGCATGGACCGTAATGCGCAATTAGAGCAGATATACTAGTAAAAACAGGGGCAGGCGCTACAGGTCAAGTTTGGATGTGCATGCTTTATGCTTCATATGTGAAAGGAAGGATCCGGATAATACATGTAAAAAAAGAAAGTTCATTGTGGCCGTGTTGATGATACATGCAGGTGCGGCGCGTCCCATTGGGCAAGTCGGGCAGTTGCCCAGGGCCTCGGCCACCAGGGGGCCTCGTCGTATTTTTTTTTTTTTTTAATAATTCAAATAAATCACTTGTCATTTCACATGCATGTGACTGTAATGTAATGTATCTATGTGTCTTCTTAATTTGTTGAGTTTTCAGACCTAAAATACACACTGGTCATTGACCGGCTGCCTCAGAGGAACGAGCTCTGTTCTCACTATGTGTCTCTGAGCGAATGAAAGCGGGCGGAGGGACACACACACACTCGACCGCACAACACCGTACAGGGAGCTGCTGCAGAGCCGCGGGTTGCCGACCCCTGGCTACGGCGAAAGAACGATTTGTTTACAGTTCCACGAGAGATGCGGACGTCAAAAGTTTGACTCAAAACATTAGTTCCGCCGCACATTTCCCCTCCCGGTCGCGCGACACAGTTTGAGAATCACTGCATTTGGGACCCAGAGGTGAACTGTCCCCCGCGCCCCCTCCCCTTCCCCCTTCTCACACAGCATCAAGCAGGGGCGCTGCATTTGCCAATTCACCACAGAGTGACATGATAGATAATAGAAATCCGCTTCGCTGGCGGCTGGCCAGATTAAGTGATCGTTCCGCCCCTTTTTTTTACGTGTATTATGTGAGTGACAAGGGCGGGCCCGGCACCCAAAGCCCGCCCATAGCGCCGGGTCTGAATTTGTCGTGTGGTGGAGTGGGTGATCGCAGTAAACATGAAACGATTTCAAAGTGGCAGTGACAAAAGAAAGAAGAAAAGGGAGGAGGAGAAGTTAAGGGACAAATTACCCAAGCTAACACAGTTTTTCCAATCAAAGAATTTGTCCGTGGAAAATGAAGACATATCTGATAATGTTTCAAGTGATGCTGGGACAAGTTTAGCTATTGCTAGCAACAGCAGACACACAGCCACTTCACCACCAACTAGCCCTGCCTGCCTTGCTTCTAAAAACGATGAGCCATCATTGTGTACCACAGCTGCCCATATCCCTGACACTGACACCTGCACTGAGGATGCACAGGATACTGCCATGGTCATCATCCCTGCTCAAGCACAGCTGGATGATAGGGAGAGCAGTGATGTCAGCAATGTGAGTAACCCCAATGATACAGTGATCAGTGAAGACCCAGCATTATGGCATGAAATAATTACAGATAGTGAGAGAATTGAAATTGTTAGAAGAGGACCAGTACAAATTCGAAACTTTAATTACCCCCAAAACACAGATAACCCGCCAAGGAGATTCACGATTGAAAACTTTGAAATGAAAATGAAAAATGGGGAAAAAATTACAAGGAAGTGGCTAGTCTACTCGACCAGTGCTGATGCAGTTTTTTGTTTTGCATGTTGCATCTTCGGGAAAAACAAAATCTCACTCAGCACCAATGGATTTCGTGCATGGAAACATGTCGGAGAACATCTCAGAACTCATGAGCGCAGCAGGGAGCACATAGATAATATGGAGAATTGGCGCCAACTTTTGGCAAGATTGAAACTTAACACTACAATTGACTCCGTGAACCAAGAGCTGATAAATAAGGAAATTGCCCACTGGAAAATGGTGCTGAGGAGACTCTTTGCCATTGTATGCCATTTGGCTGAACGGAATTTAGCATTTCGAGGCCACACTGAACACCTGTACCAACCCAGAAATGGGAACTTCCTGGGTCAGGTTGAATTAATGGCCCAATTCGACCCAGTGATGAATGAACACTTGAGGAGAATCCAAAACCAGGAATGCAGAGATCATTACCTCAGCAAACAGATACAGAATGAGATAATATCTCTAATAGCAAAAAAGACCACAGATGCTGTTGTATCTCTGATAAAGAGAGCCAAGTACTTTGCTGTCATAATGGACTGTACTCCAGACAACAGCCATACTGAACAGCTAACCCTTGTAATGCGAATTGTTAACTGTGCAGAAAATGTGGGTATTTCCATTGAGGAGCATTTTCTTGGCTTTGTTGATGTCCATGACACAACTGGGAAAGGACTGTACGAATCTTTCACGGACCAACTGACCAAATTTGATCTTGACATCGGTGACTGTCGTGGGCAGGCATACGACAATGGGAGCAACATGCAGGGTAAGCACCAGGGTGTACAGAGGAGAGTGCTAGACACAAACAAGAAGGCCCTGTATGTGCCATGTGGGAGTCATAGTTTAAATTTGGTTATTTGTGATGCGGCACAGTCATCTAGACAGTCTGTGAACTTCTTTGGTGTCCTCCAGAGATTGTACAACTTATTCAGTTCCTCTGTGCAACGGTGGGAGATTATGCAGGAACATGTAGTGATGATGACTGTCAAAAGTCTGTCTTCAACCAGATGGGAGTGCAGAGTGGACAGTGTAAAAGCTCTCCGGTACCAAATGCCTCAGTTTGTGGCAGCCTTGGAGGCACTCATTGACCATGCCATGGCCAAAAGACCTACAGATTCTGAGACTGTGTCCAAGTGTGAAGCACTTTTGAAAGACATACAGACCTGGAGTTTCCTTGTGAGTGTTATTGTTTGGTATAACATTCTGTACCAAATAAATCACATCAGCAAACTCTTTCAGAGTCCAAAAATCTCAATAGAGACCCTGAAAAGAGAGATGGATGGACTTGGAGAAAGTCTGCAAGAGTACAGAGAAAGTGGGCTTAAATCAGCGCAGACCGATGCCAGGGAGATGGCAGAGGAATTACGAATTGAGATGACATTCCCTGAACAGAGACAGCAAACTACTCGAAGATGCCTGTATGAAGGAAGAGAGGAGACAAAGTTCACCCCTGAAGAGCGTTTTAACATGGAGTTCTTTTTACCTCTCATCGATACAGCCCTTTTTAAGCATCAGAAATCGATTTGCTAAGACAGAGACATATTTTGAGCTTTATGGGTTTCTTTATTCAGTGGAGAACATGAAAAAAGCAGTGCATGAAAGAACACTGGGCATTAGCTGCCAGAAACTGGAGACAGAAACAGAGGATGTTGATGGTGCTGATTTGGAACTGGAGATAAGGGCTGCAGTTAACGCCTTTCCAGACTGCATCTCCTCCCCTTCAGAAATGCTTGATAATATATACAAGGAGAACTTACTGGATTGTTACCCCAACCTAAGCATTGCACTCCGATTACTTCTCACACTGCCTGTCACTGTTGCTTCTGGGGAAAGGAGTTTTTCTGCCTTGAAACTAATCAAGACATATCTGAGGTCCACCATGGCTCAGGAGCGACTGTCAGATCTGGCAGTTATATCCATTGAGCAAGATGTGAGGAGAAAGCTAGACATGGAAGATGTCATCACTGCATTTGCCAATGCTAAAGCACGAAGAATCAGGATTTAATCCTGCACTCAACACTCACACACAGTAAGTGGCAGTTATAGCTCCTTTCAATTCATGCCATTTTCATTAAAATACTGAATGCTAACTTATATGCTCCTTCTCTCTTTTTGTCTGCTTTTTCAGGTATTTGCTCGCCTCCTGTGCAGATTGAAGAATGGGGAGCCACACCTACTTTGCCCTCCGACTCCATCCCCACCTTGGCCCAATCTTTTCACCAAACTCCACATACAAAGACTGAAAAACATGTGTACAGACACTGACACACACGCACTCACTCATTCACATCCACTTGTCTCCCTTTCACTAACTCACTCACTTACTCATTCGTCTCCGTTTTTCTCACAAACACACACACACACACACAGACAGGTCTCCCTTTCACGCACACACACTAACTCTCACACATACAGACACACACACACACACATAAACACAAACACTCACAGACATGTGACGTCTCCCTTTCACTCACACACACACACTCACAAATACAGACACACACACACAAACACTAACTCACTCACTCACATGTCTCCCTTTCTCTCACTCACTGAAATTCTCCCTCTCTCTCTCTCTCTCTCTCACACGTCTCCATTTCTCTCACTCACTTTCTCTCTCGCTCTTTCTCTCTCTCTCTCTCACACACATCACAGTCAAAATAGATGTTAAAGTCAGCCGTTTTGCTGTAAAGTTAATCAGTAAATAATTGTTTAGTTGTTTCTATTCACAATAAATGTTAGTTTCCCATAAAATGGCTCATTAAGTGTGTGTGTTTCTGGGTGGGTGTGGGGTTGGAGGGGATTGGTGCTTTGGTAGGTGTTTTTTTTTTTTTTTTTAGGGGGGGGGGGGGGGGGGGGGGGGGGGGGGCCTCAAAATTGTTCTTTGCCCAGGGCCTCCAAGTAGCCAGAACCGCCCCTGGATACATGTTTTGACATGGTCTGAGGTTGAATCTTCTCTGTTCCTCTTCTTTCTCTAGCCAACATCATCCCGTACATAGTAGGGGCTGTTGTTGTGGTTATCGCCTGCTTGATGGGAGGAGCCTTCTTTCTCTACAAACGAAGCAAACAACACGAGGCCGTACCCACTGTAGAGTGAGTCTGTGGGAAGGTGCGACAAGTGTGTGGAGAAGTTGTGTGTCGGACTCGTGGCTTGAGTGTCACATCTCTCTCGCTGTCATTTGCTGTCGTCTCTCTACTGACCACATAAAATGTCCTGTCATCAGTCTCAACTTGTGTGAGTGTCTGTATCTCAGGTTTAACACATACTCATGGTTTAACATTGGTTTTAAGCCAATTTATACATTTCATTTGACACACGAAACCACATTGTTGGACAAAATTTGAAAAAATTATTCACATATTCTTTCACAGTGAAGTTCCCAAATGTATTTCTATGACTTGTTGAAGTTAAGTTGAACACTAAACTGTATTTTGTGAGTTACCCAAGGAAGTACATTTCTTATTTGGTGAAAGAAAGATCATCTCTCTCTTTTTCTGTTTTCAGTGAATGCACAGATAGTGTGTCGTTAAAAATCCTGTGTAAATGTAAACCTAATAAAGTATTTGTTGGCTAAATGGGTCACTTGTTGTGGTTATTTTATATATTACAATTTTTTAGTAATGGAACTAATAATGTCTGAGTGTGTTTTAGTCTATGTTCTGTCTGGAGCGTCCAGCTCAAATCCATCTCTACTGAAGACATAACGCTGTTAAAGGAAGTCACAAATATACATATATATTTTAAAGTTCAGTTTAAAGTTTAAAAGAAAGAAATGAAGAAGACCTGATGTTTGCTGGCTTCAAGTTCAAAGTGTAATGCATTAACAAATACAGAGACATGGCCTTTTCTGAATATTACAGCAAATAGCAAAAACATCAGGAAAATCGGAACATGAAATCGTCAAAATAAAAAAAATGCATATGTGAGTCTTCTGCCCAAAAGTGAAGCCAAAGTGTCTTGATCGCCACCTGGTGTCTGGCTGCAGTACTGGAACTCACTACAGACTCTGGCTCCATATGGGCCAGATGGTGGTGTTTGTATCAGGGATGTTTTTGGCTTCATGTCTGGATAGTGAGAGTGAGTGAGTATATACACTCAATGATCTTTATCCATGTTACTCATTTCCTGAGGTTACTTTGAATAAGTAAAATAATAAAACAGACAAACTACATGTTTGTTCAGAAATTATTGTATAAATGTTGTTAATCTGTGTCAGTGAATGTGCTGTTTTAACTGTCACCGTCTGATTTTGGACGTGTCGCTCTAAAGAACTTTATAACTTTATTTAGAGTTGTGCTGTCTATAAAACATTACACATTATTTGTGTAAGTTCTCACATTGAGCAAAGCAGGGTTGTGTTACAACTCATGGAAACTTTGTGTGACCTCGCAATAACCCACATTTCCTGTTGGCATGCACACGTGTTGTTGAGATGCTATCTGAGGAGATGAACTCTGTATGATTATGAACATGAATAAATGGTTTCACTTCATATGTTTTCCTTTTTATTCTGTCTTATTTTACATTTTAATGTATTTTCCTGGAACAAGCTACCGTCCACTCAGAACACAAATATTGTCACAAAAAGAGCTTCAGGGAATAAAAACAATGAGAAAACTCTCATCTGACACGATAATTACTAATTAATGACTTTTGTTTCTAAAGAGAAAAAGTGGAACTGATACATTTATTCACTTGTCAATCTGCAAAGTGATGATAAGACTATAATACATAAACAAACAGTTAATACGTTATTTATAGTTTTATTTATTCTGCACAGCCCCACATTTATTCTAACACGTGTTGTGTTGCAAGAGAAACCCCCCCCCCCCAGTACCACTGAGTGTCTTTAGGTGATTCCCCCCGAGCTCCAAAGAAAACACAAGTTAAAACCCGGCCTAAAGAAAGAACCTTAAATATTGTCCTACAGAATTGTTTTTTTATCAATGACCTGATCAACGCTGCCACCTACTGGTGTAAAAAGTTATGATTACATTCTTTAGAGGTGAGATGAGAACTTTAAAATAAAGTCCTGGACATGAACAGAGTATTTAAATGACTATAAAGAAAACTGTAGATTTGTACTTGAGTATATCTGAGTATAAGAGTATTTGTGATTTAAAATCAGCATCACACCCAAAACACACAATGTCCAGAAACTAATTTCATCATTTGGGGTTTTATTTATTCATTGAATCACTTTTTTTTTTTTTTAATGACTCAGGTTCTTTAGTTTTTCATTGTTTTCACTGAAATGTATCTCTGTCTCTTCTGATGAGAACTACTTGAGTCAGAGCTGAAAATCTGTTCAGAGATTCTCACTCAAATTTATTTTTCAAATATTTTCATTTCTTCTGTCACGAGCTCGCAACCTGCTCTGACCCTCATCCTCTCCTTCTGCTGCTTGTTTGTTTAACTTGCTTGTGATGCTAATGGAAATATTGAGACTGAACCAAAGAACACGTGATTTCTGCCAGTTTAGATATCACGTGTGTGATTCCCACAGAGCGTTTGTTCCTGTTGTTATTATCAATTACATTTTGTTATTGTTCTTCTCATGATGATTATTATTTTGATCATATTGACATTGTTAACTCATCCTCGGGTGATGATGATTATTGAAACTGAGTCAGACCTGCTCTCTGGTGACATCACTGGGTTTTCCCTGAAGCTTCCGATCGTCTCTTGAACTGTTTCAGTTTCGTTTTCAGGAATCTGTCTCCTCCTCTTCCTCCTCCTCCTCCTCCTCCTCCTCGTCTACACACACACACACACACACACACACACACACACACACACACACACACACACACACACACACACACTCGATCTAAAGTAAAAGGGAGAGAGAACGAGGACTCGATTAGTTAAAAGCTTTTCTCGGTCCGGATCAGACTGAAGTGATTTCTCTTCTGGTTCCTGCCCGAACTCGAGCCATGTTCTCCCGCTACGTACTGGTGATCGTCTCCCTGTTGGTTCTCCTGTCGGACTTCAGTGTGTCCTGCTGTGGTGAGTCAGATATTTATAGACATGTCGCTCGGTCAAAGGTTCATGTTTTATATTTTATATTCTCAGAGCGGATGAGAACAAACAGACACGAGGACATGACTCGACTCATCGTCAGTTATAGTAATAGGGTTCTTTATACTTTTACATATATCTCTGTATGTATGTATGTGTGTGTGTGTGTGTGTGTGTGTGTGTGTGTGTGTGTGTGTGTGTTTGTGTGTGTGTGTGTGCGTGTGTGTGTTTGTGTGTGTGTGCGTGTAACTAAAGTAATAATAATAAAGTTTTGATCCTCAACAACTTAGCCTATTGATATTGTATGTTGAAGTTGTGAATAGAAGAAGTCTAGAATGGAGTAAGAGAATTATTAGTTGAAAACACACACACACATGCACACACACACAAACACACACACACACACACACACACACACACACACACACACACACACACACTCTCTTCAATATCTTCCACTATCTTCAATCTTTAAATATGAAAATGTAAAGTAGTCCAAATGCAATAGGCAGTATTCTATGTACAGGGTGTGATAAAGAGAAGTAGACAAGTATAAGATAAGTAGTATAAGAAGTATAAGAGAAGTATACAAGTACACAATTGAATGCACCACTGTTAAAAGATACAGTTCAACTCTAGATGTGTCTCTTCAGTGTCTCACCTGCTTTCATGGTGAATCTGAATGTTTTTTTTTTACAGATTACAACTGTGCAAACAGAACAGTGTTCAGTCCGTCCAGACTGGTGGTGAAGCACGGAGACCCGACCTCTGCCACCTGCTCTCTGTGCCCGTCGTGCCCAGATGGCATTTTCGATTTGGAAAAATCGGTTGGAATCAACAAGAAAAATGGAAGTACAATCACATGGACGGTTGCAAAAATGACGGAGTGGAAAACGACTCCAAAGTGTTTCTATACTACCACTGATAATATCCAGTGTTGCACTCCGCTCAACATTACACTGTACAGTAAGTTCACTTCTATTTATGAGATTTATACTCTCTCTCTCTCTATCTATCCATCCATTCATCCATCCATCGATTTGTCTTTCTCCACAGAGACTCCAGACCTGGTCTCCGTCAGCTTTTTGAATCACTCCGGGCCGTTGTTCGAGTCCCGTAACTACACTCTGCAGTGTGAGGTGCAGAACGTGGCTCCGATTAGAAGCGTCCATGTGACCTTCTTCAGAGGTCAGACAGAACTGGGCCAGAAACTGTCCTTGAGTAAACCACAGGAGAAACCAGTGACTGAGGTCTTCTCTCTGGGCTATATCCACCA
Organism: Pleuronectes platessa; assembly: GCF_947347685.1. NCBI lineage: Eukaryota > Metazoa > Chordata > Actinopteri > Pleuronectiformes > Pleuronectidae > Pleuronectes > Pleuronectes platessa. The sequence continues at coordinate 5,435,516 of NC_070628.1, read as the reverse complement.
CTAAAGAAGACCATGGAGCTCAGTACTGGTGTCAAGTCAAGCTGGAGCTGGGACCTGATGGACCACAGACCCCCCCGATGGTTGCGTCGAAAAACGTGACCGCTACTGTCCACTGTGAGTCTGATAACAAGATTACACTAAATCTAGCAAATGGATGACCGTGCAACTTGGTGGCAGGATGTGGTAACCAACAGAGATCTGATGCAGATCCAAGAACTGTTTCATCACTTCCTTCAACATTGTTAGATAGAAGATTTTTATGAATTTCCAAGATAATTATTCATGCATCTTTAAAACAGGAGCTAGAATGTCTCCAGATCAGAGCTGGTTTCCATCTGCAGCACCAGGTCGATTCAATACTTGTTTGTGTTTCTCCAACACAGATAAGCCTCAGCAGCTGGCGCCCCCACCTCCAGATCTGATCACCCTCACACAAGGAGATCCTCTAGAGCTGAACTGCACAGCCGAGGGGAACCCCAGCCCCTCGTACACCTGGACATCCCTGCCGGACGGCGTCCCCCCGTCCAACAGCAGCGTCCTCTCCATCCAGTCTGTGGCTTCTGAACACGAGGGGCAGTACACCTGCTCTGTCAGCAACGACGTGGGCACAAACACTGTGACGTTCAGGGTGGATGTCAAACGTGAGTTGTTCATTCCCAGTCAAAAGTTTGTTGAAGCATCAACGGCTGCGTAGACATTTCCTTGGACATTCCGTCGCTTCTGTCCAGCAACTAACTATCAGAATTCCTTTATAGTAATCGTAAGCTATGCATACAAACGGAATTATAGGTACAACTTCTCGTTGTGCGTAAAAACACACACACCCACACAACAACATCAAACAAACAACAACCGACTCAGAGTAGATATACTGATAAAAAACGAGGGCAGGCGCTACAGGTCAAATTTGGATGTGAATGGGTTTATCATACTTTCTGTGTTCTTCATATGTGAAAGGAAGGTTCCATCTAATGTCTGGAAACAATTATAGAAAAAAAAAATTCTGACATCATGTCTAAATATGTTTAACGTTTGTCACTGGGATGTGAGTCACGGGGGGGAAAACCACATGACATGGCTCTCACTTCTGCTTTTTCTCACTGTAGTCGTGAACTGACTCTTACCCGTGTGAAGTGAAGATGGAAGTTCTTTGTGTGTGTTGATGATATTTTTTTGACATGGTCTAACGTTGAATATTCTCTGTTCCTCTTCTTTCTTTAGCCTTCATCCTCCCGTACATAATAGTGGCTGCTGTCGTGTTAATCGCCTGCGTGATGGGAGGAGTCTTCTACTTCTACAAACAAGGCCGGATGGGAAATTACAACCTGAAAGATGTTTTCCGTTTTCACCAACAACGCGAGGCCGTACCCACTGTAGAGCTGTAGAGTGACTCTGTGGGAAGGTATGACAAGTGTGTGGAGAAGTTGTTTTGTGAGTTGGCGTCGGACTCGTGGCCTGAGTGTCATCTTTCTCTCTCTCTGTCATTTCCTGTCGTCTCTCTGCTGACGACACAAAATGCCCCAAATGAGTTCAGTCTCAACTTGAGTAACCCTAGAAGAGTCTGTTTCTCAGGTTTAACGCATACTCATGGTTAAACATACTCCAATTTATACATTTCACTACACAGGCAAAAGCACATTGTTGGACAAAATTTGAAAAAATAATTCACGTATTCTTTCACATTGAAGTTAGCAGCTCTATTTGTCGGACTTGTTAAAGTTAAGTTGAACACACATTGTATTTTGTGCGCTACCCATGGAAGTCAATTTTTAAGTTGGTGCTTTTTTTTTTCCTTTTTCAGTGTATGTACACAAGAGTAAAAAATCCTGTGTAAATGTGAAGCTAAGTATATGGTGGCTAAATGGGTCACTTGTTATATATTCAAAACTTTGAACTAATACTAATAATGTCTTAATTTGTGTTAGTCTATGTTCTGTCTGGAGCATCCAACTCAAATTCACATATACTGAAGACATAACGCTGTAAAATGAAGTAAAAAATTTACATATATATATATATATATTTTAAAAAGTTAAATAATTTAAACAGCATCACTTTACCAAATATTACCAAATGACACCGTGTTGTGTAATCAAGCTCTTGTGAGTTTTAACAAACAAAATCGTAACTAATTTCGTCCACATACAAACTTCAGTGGTCTCTGGGGACAGTTGCCTGCTTGCTGGCACAGCCTGGAGTCTACAGTGACCTTTAATAACAAGACCTGGTGAAACTGAACAACAAGGTTTTTTATTCACTATCAATTGCTAATGTTTCCACCACAGTGTTTCCTCAGAATCAGTGCAGACAGTGAGTCAGTATAAAGCTCATAAATGATATTACATCATGTGTTCAAGAGAAGCATTTCATCACCCAAGAGGCGTCCAAGCTCCAAGTTTGAAAAATCAGATTCATAACTTTTTTTCATAACGATTTATTATGTTTAATCCCCCCCCACCCCCCCAATTACCCCAGAGGGGTCGGTAGAGATAATAGTTAATTATTTTTTATACAGCCTTGAGTCGGTTTGTCTGATTCTGCTTTTCAAGCTTCTGTGGTCACTTCTGCTTTTTACTGTCATTTCAGTGGTTTAGAACAACATCCTGCCTCCTGTGTGCTTGTAGATTCATGTACATTTTGTATTGCTGTCGTAAACCAGTTTCAACTGCAGTTTCAAGAAGGATTGTATGGTTTCATTAATGGTGAATGTAGAGTGTGGAGGACGATTTTAGCTTCTGTAAGTAATTTAGAACAGTTCAGATTCTTTGATATTAAGAAAAGATGTGAGACCCAAAAGTGAAAAAGATCTTTAAAAATAAGTCTTCTGCCCTAAAGTGAAGCCAAAGCGTCTTGATCGCCACCTGGTGTCTGGCTGTAGTACTGCACCTCGTTACAGACTCTGTATCAGGATATTTTTGGCTTCATGTCTGGATAGTGAGAGTGAGTGAGTATATACACTCAATGATCTTTATCCATGTTACTCATCTCCTGAGGTTACTTTGAATTAGTTAAATAGTAAACCAGACAAACTACATGTATGTTGAAATTATTGTATAAATGTTGTTAATCTGTGTCAGTGAATGTGCTGTTTTAAATGTCACCGTCTTTTTTTCGACGTGTCACTGCGAAGAACTTTATAACTTTATTTAGAGCTGTGCTGTCTACAAAACATTTACTATGATATGTGGAAGTTCTCCCACTGAGCAAAGCAGGGTTGTGTTAAACCTCACGGAAATTTTGTGTGACTCACAATAACCCACATTTCCTGTTGGTATGCACACGTGTGGTTGTGGGGCTATATGAGGAGGTGAACTCTGTATGATTATGAACTTCACTAAAGAAATAATAGATCTGACTGAGTGTGTTCTGTGAGCATGAATAAATGGTTTCACTTCCAGGTTTTTTTTCATTCTGTTTTATTTTACATTTGATTGTGGTTTCATGGAACAAGCAATCATCCACTAAGAACACAAATATTGTCACAAAAAGAGTTTCATGGGAATAAAAACAATAAGAAAACTCATCTGATCGACACAATAAATGACTAATTAATGACTTTGTTTGGAAAGAAACGAAGAAGAACTGAAGAAAAAAGGCAGGAAAACAAAGGTGGAGATAAAAGATCAAACACTGAATGACTCCAGTGATCAGAGAGAGAATCTGCTCGATTGTATTTTAAATAATAAATTAAGTCTTTATCAAGTTTTCCATGTCTGAATATGAGGTACTGAAAGAAACAGATGTAGTAACTACAGTTTTCCTGTTGAGTGTGATTCCTCTTTATTGCTGATCTCTGAGGCTTTTACAGGAAGTCCACTGCAGAGGCTGTTTGAGGTGGAGACACTAACAAGTTGTCTTTGCCCTCTTCCTCGTCCCCTCACAGAGAGGACGAGAGGATGAGAACAGGTCAGATCCTTAATGACTGCTGAAATAAACTTTTGCTCATTTACTTCACTATAGACTTTACGATAGATTTGTCAGACCCAGAGAGGAAGCACCTAAACGTATACATGTACATATACCCACATATGCATCTGTATTGGTAATTAGTTAAGTATTTATATATATATTGTATAATAAACTACATTCTATTTCAGTTTTTGACATTTATTCACTTGTCAATCTGAGAGTACCAAGTGATGGTAAGACAACACTCTTATGTATATATACAGTAATATATATATAAATTTATATTTATGTCGCTGTATATATAGTTATAAATCCCTGTTGATCCACCACGTGCTACTTTAAACTTCCACAAAGATAAGATAAACCTGCGCGCCCTCTGATGACGTGTATCAGCTGCGTCGCTAAGAGGATTATTCTAAACCTCTTTTCTGTCTCCGCTGAACGGCTCCACTCTTCCCCCGGTGTCGCGTTCGATTCCCCGGGTGGTGTTGAAGCACAGTAGGCGGGAGGATGAGCTCGGGAGCCGGCCTCGACTACAGCGTCTGGGACCACATCTACGTGTCCGATGACGAGGACGTGGTCCACCCGTACGTGGACACACCGAGCCTGTTCCGGATGAGACACCGGGTCAGCGGTTTGTGTAGCTGTGACGTGTGGAGTCCCCTACCCGGTTAGTTTGACCAGTAGTTACTAGTAGTGAGTGACTGGTAACCAGTCTAGTTAATACACCCAGAGCTGCAGGTGTCCACAGTTAAATCTGTCACCCATCAAACCATAGCATCAAACATCAACCTGCAGGTGTCACAGTTTAAATCTGTCACCCCTTCAAACATCTAATCCTGCAGGTGTCACAGTCAAATCTGTCACCCAACAAACATCCATCTGCAGGTGTTACAGTCAAATCTGCCAACACGAAACATCTGGACATGCAGGTGTTACAGTCAAATCTTTCACCTTTCACCCATCAAACATCTGATCATACAGGTGTCACATTTATAACTGTCCCTTATCAAACATCTGATCCTGCGAGTGTCACAGTCAAATCTTTCACCCATCAAACATCTGGACCTGCAGGTGTCACAGTTAAATCTGTCACCCATCAAACGTAGAGATTGTAGGTGTCACAGTTAAATCTGTCCCTCATCAAACATCTGGACCTGCAGGTGTCACAGTTAAATATGTCACCCATCAAACCATAGCATCAAACATCAACCTGCAGGTGTCACAGTTAAATCTGTCACCATTCAAACATCAACCTGCAGGTGTTACAGTTAAATCTGTCACCCTTCAAACATCCGGACATGCAGGTGTCACAGTTCAAATCTGTCACCGTCAAACATCTGATCCTGCAGGTGTCACAGTTAAATCTGTCACCAATCAAAGGTTGAGATTGCAGGTGTTACAGTCAAATTTGTCACCCATCAAACATCTGTACCTGCAGGTGTCACAGTAAAATCGGTCCCATATCAAACATCTGGACTTACAGGTGTAACAGTTATATCTGTCACCCTTCAAACATCTGGACCTACAGTTGTCACAGTCAAATCTGTCACCCGTCCCAACCCTGCCGGTGTCACAGTTAAATCTGTCCCCCATCAAACATCAACCTGCAGGAATCACAGTTAAATCTGTCACCCGTCTCAACCTGAAGGTGTTACACTTGAATCCGTTCTCCAACATCATGTAATAAATATTCTTACACCGACGAAGGAAAGGAAGTGTGCACAGCATCGACATGGGGCCCTATCGGGAGGTTTCTTACTGGGACGTCAGTGAATACTCCATTACACCCAGTATGACTGCTGCTGTAACCACACTGCTCCAGTTCTGTTCATCTCTGACTCTGGTTAATCAGCTTAACCTGTTGATACGGTGTTGTCACATGACTTGTTAAGTAGTCTTCACTGACTAGTTGTCTCCTCCCTGTTTATTTCCCCCCCCCCCCCACCCCCCCACCCCCTAGCATTCATCCTTTCCTCTTCATCTCACTTGTGATTTTCTCAAATCCCACCACTCAGACGCGCTTGGAGAGAATGGCCGAGTTTCAGCAGAGAGGTGAAGATCTGGAGAACAACCTGGCTGAATGCAAGAGGTTGTCCGAGGAAGCCCAGGGACGACTGAGAGAGCTGGAGGAAGGACGGAAGGAGGGAGAGGAGGAGGATGAGGAGATGAGGAGAGAGAGGCTGAGCTGAAGAAGCTCCAGGCTGAGGCGAGAAAACTGAGGAAGGATGAAAAGACGTTTGCGAACATGTTGAAAGAACACCAGCGAGAGGAGAAGAAACTGCCCTGGAACGTGGACTCCATCAGCAGAGAAGGTTTCAGCAGGGTAAGATCTGGATTCAGATGATTTAGGCCTCTTTGCTTTTACTTTCACTATAGTTTAATAAGAGTAAACCTTCACGCCAAGCCCTGCTGTTAAAGGGAATGAGATAGTGTGATTGGTTTATATTAATAATAAGGACAAACTTGATTTATATAGCATTTTTCTAAGAAAGTTGCAAGAGGATACTTGGATAAAAAAACAATAAAAGTTGACTTTTCAAGATGCAGTCTTTCTGATCTCTGCTCACTAAGTTATTTACAGAGTTTGAAACCTGATGGACTTTAATCACCATCGAGCTCTGGGATCAGTGTCATGTGGCCACGCGTTCTTTCTATTCTCCTAATCTTAGACTCGCAAAACTGGATTTGAAGCCGCTCTGACTGCATTTTCACTTTGCATGTTTTGACTCGTCCAGATGCTTATTAATCTGTTTTCTCTATCTCTTCTCTTTCTAGAGTATTGTGAATATCCAGCCTGCCAACGAGCAGGAAACCGAGGCTGAAAAGCTGGAGAAGCAGAAAAGCTTTGCGGAGAAGCACGTGGAGGAAATCAAGCACTTTGGTATGCTTCCCTCTGGATTAACTGGATGTTTATTGAGTTTTCAACCTGCTTCCTCACATTGTCCTCCTCTTTCAAGGATGACACATGCTTTTCCTGTAGTAGTTAACCCACATTAAATCCCACTGACTCTCAGTTTTCATATTGTTTAGCCCCAACAAGATAAAAGCTCAATTTAGGTTCACAGAATCAATTTTCACGGCAACTGACACAGGAATAAATAAACATATTTGTTTCTGAAAACTCAGAATTTCCCTCAATAACCGAGTTTTCACTAGAGCTGTTTCTCCTTCTTCGGTTCCTTATTATGGGTAAATCCCACACTATCTAACAATTCCCATGATGCAACCAATAGCACCTCTGCATCAAGCTTTAATCACACTGGATTTTGAACACATGGAAAAGCAGACAGGGCAGGAAATAATCTTGGTGGTGTAGTAAACAGGGAGTGTCCACACGTCCCACAGGCAACGGCTGCATTCCACAAGGCTTATCAAGCATTCCATTGTGAGTTACATCCCTCACTGTCCTCACACACACTTGTAGTATTTTACTGGGAGCAACATAAACTACATTGAGAACATCCCATATTTCCTGAAAATATAAATTCCCCCTCCTCCCTTTTTTAGCTTAAGTTTAAATGTGTGTGTGTGTAAGATGAATATGGAGCAGAGTAAACGAACCACTGAGAAAAAAAAAGGAAATGAATGAACGGGGAGCGAATGTTGGGACCTAACTTCCTCGTATACAATCTTTGTTAACACACCCAGACGACATGGTCACACTTAACAAAGCTTGTTGTGATGCACAGTTTTTTACAGGCTCAGTAAACTCCCTGTGACAAGTTTACTGACACAAGTTCCTCGTAAAATCGTGATTCCATGGAAATTCTTACGTTAATTCTCCTTTTTTGTTTCTAGTACGACACAAATCCCTCAGAAAAGGGAACCAGGGGGCATCAGTGTTTTACAGTATGACCCAATTTGACCTCTGAACATGTGAGCAGAAGCTGAGGGCAGCATTTCACGTGGTCCTCTGTCTGTCTGTGCACCAGGGATGTTGCGGCGTTGGGACGACAGTCAGAAGTATCTGTCAGACAACCCCCACCTGGTGTGTGAAGAGACGGCGAACAGCCTGGTCACCGCCTGCATCGACTTCGAGGTGGACGAGGTGAGTCCTGCGAGGAGACGCTGTGTCCGTCCTCCGGTTGGAAGCGATGTCTCCAGTGAGATGAAGCTGTGTGAACCCTTCACGTCCTCTTTTAGAAACATGCCCTGATGGAGCAGCTGGCGCACCAGGCCATCGTGATGCAGTGTATCTTGGATTTGGCTCGGACGCTGAAGGTCGACCCCAGAGGCTGCTTCAGGAAGTTCTTCTCAAACATCAAGGTGTGTTACTGGGATCTCCTGCACCATGTCAGGGGACTAACACTGTTTACACCTGGAAGTCACATGACCGGAAAGGACCACAAAGACTTATCCGATACTTTGAACCACTTGTCGGCGGGGGGGGGGGAGTGTAAATACTTGTGTTTCCTGATGCATCCGGACAAGCAGGTAATGGAAATTAGACAAAATGTGTTCAGCAGGACACTGGAGACATATTATAGACACGGCTGTGAACCATTTTGTGTTTGTTTGTGGGAATCTGATTAAAACTTTGTGGGTTTTTTATTTGTAGTAACACAACAGAGCAACGCTTTACATGTAGCAGAAACAAAAACATAAAAAACAATGCAAAAGCAAAAGATATTGAACACAAATATACAATAAATGAATTTATGAATAGAACAAATGAAATGAAATCAGATGCAGTCTCCAGCCTTCTTCATATGGGAGTTTAGGGCTCATCAGACAACCAGTGATTCCTATTTAGAACATCCCACAGGATTGGATGGGGGAGGGTGTGGAAAATGTCTCCTCACCACAGGGTGGAACCAGGTCAGATGTCTTTGCGTCTGGTGCTGGACTCACTTGGAGGCAATTAAGAGATGCTCATCAAGATGTTTTGGTTTGATAAGAGGAGAAACTATTCCCTGGAGAAAAGACCAAAGAGTCAAGTGCAGGAATTTACTCACTTAAGTTTCTAGGAAATACACCAAGAAATAGTTTCCATTAAAACAGCTACAGTGGACACACAAATCTGGTTTATAGTAAGGACTTAAGAAAGGGTTTAATTTATTTTGTAGAGATTTTTTCCCAAACTTTTGTGCATCTAGACAAACCTATGACCACTTGCTAATCATCTTTGATTTATTAATAACTCAACAGTATTTCCAGTCTTCATTAAATATCTGGGAACAAACAGGAAAGAGAGGAAAATGAATAAAATGATGATAAAACAGAAAGAAAACAAAAGACAGAAAGAAGTAACCTTATGTTAACCGTCTTGCTCATGTGTCAGACTGCAGACCAGACGTACCAGGATGCATTTCACCACGAGCTGGAGCTGCTGAAGGAGCGGGTGCGCAGCTGTGCACAGATTCGTATGGAGAACGCCGTGGAGGAGGAGGAGGAGGAGGAGGAGGAGGAGGAGACGCAGGAGAGACTGGGGAGACTGGGCCCCGGGGGTTTAGACCCCGTAGAGGTTTACGAATCGCTGCCTGAGGTAACCACAAACACAAACACACAAACACGCACACAGAAACACAACTCTATTAATATGGTTATAGTTAGGGTTAATATGACTTGCAATAAGTGAAACGTGATTTACTTTAAGTGATGAAATGACACTATTGTGACACTTATCATGAAAAAGGGTTTGTGACACAACCACACGATTACAGGAACTAGAGCCCGGCTGATTTCCTTAAAATGCTTTTATCAAACCTTCTGGAAAGAGAAATGAAATTGTGACTTGATATTTAACACTAAACCTCAATAGAACTAACTAGAACAAAGAAAAAGACCCAGATGCAACTGAATATTTAGACTTTAGACTCTTTTATACAAATGCCTTTAAATGCGAATCGTTTATTCTGTTAAATAAAAGTTGTTAAATCTGCAGATATCGTTATAGCTTGAACACAAAAAGGGTCTTTTAGTGACATGTCATTTATATTTTACCTACTGTTGACACCAGTTTGGTTGTAAATGTCTCAAACTTAATACTTTTTATTGTGCAGGACATCCAGAGGAGCTTTGATGAGAAGAACATGCAGATGCTGCAGCAGGCGATGAACAAGCTGCACCCGGAGGTGAGTGTTTGCTCCTGAGACTCAACGAGAGACTGTCATTTTCAGTTCAGGAAAAATAAACTTAAAGAGGACGAGGACCAAACAACATGAAAATATATCTATCCATCCATTCATTCATTCATCCTGTCGCTGTGCTTCTCTCTACAGGAAGGAAAATACCACCTGAAGAGATGTATCGACTCTGGATTGTGGGTGCCGGAGTCAGGAGAGGGTGATGATGAGGAAGAGGAGGATGAAGAGGATGAGGACGAGAGCTAAAGATAAAGGAAACAAATGAATCAAATGGGAGAAGGGAAGATACAAGTGCTCCTTCCCTCCATGTTGACTTACATCATCTCTTCAGGATCACAATGTTTAATTTATATATTGTAGAAATGTGAATATTTAATTATTATTAAGTAAATTATTGTTATTTAAAAAAAGTTTCATAATAGCAGAGAAGAGTTTAGACAATAATACTTGAAGTTACTTTGTGCAACAGAGTAAAAGATGAACGTATATTTGACAGTTGCTGCTGAATAAAAGTCGTTAGGACGATGGCGCCATCTGGTCTCATAACTCATAAACCACATCAGCAGCCTGACAGATGAATTGTTTTATATATTTACTTATTTATTGAACTTACTCGTTACAACAGCGTCTCATTGATCAGACTTAGATTTTCTAGTATTTTTGTTTAAAACATAACTGAAGCAATAATCACACGATAAAAAGTTGTTGATTCATTTTGTATCAACGGTTTGATCATATCGTTAAAATCTAAAGTGATTTGAAGTTTGAGAAATGTTTCTATTGTAGTTTAATAGTTTTTGTGTGAAGGTTTTACCCACAATTTGTTGTGTTCTGTATTTGTGCCTGTAGCCGTGAGACAGTTTGTAAGTTGTGTTGTAGAACTTAATAAAACTAGAGTTTATTTTCAGTTTGTCAACTTTTCCTTTTGTTTCTATGAATCATGACTCATTTCTCATACGCCCTTTTCTCTCTCTCTCTCTCTCTCTCTCTCTCTCTCTCTCTCTCTCTCTTCCACCTGCATAATTAATCTCTTGCTCCCTCGCTCCCTCCCTCCCTCTCCTTCATAATTAATCGGAGGGTTTGATTTAGTGTCCTGAGCAGGACTGTTTGCGGCAAAGCTTCTTTGCTCGGTCACTTTTGTAAATAGGAAACAATCAGCGCAGGCGCGGGGGCATAAATCAAATCTGGATAATGTCGATGGGCGAGTGACAGGACCAGCGTCATCATGGAGAACCGCTCCTGTGGGTTCATTCATCCGTCCACAGTTTACGCAACAGTCAGGTTTTATATGACATCATTTAAAATAAACAAGAAACGAGCAAACAAAGGTTTTATAATGAGAATGAACAGAGACTGTCCCACAGAAAGTTTATTTACCTCTCTCCTAGCTGAATTTTCAAATATTCTATGGTTGCAGCCTCTCAGATGTAAAGATTTACTTAATTCTATACATGTCTTGTATAATATTAAACTAAATATCTTTAAGAATGAGACCATTGAGCAGTCAAAACATTGAGTTTCACTGATTATGTGCATTTTTCACTATTTTCTGACATTTTATTGACAAAGCGATGAATCATTGGAAATAATCCACTGATGAATCGATGATGTCACTGCAGGCGTACCTCACCTCAGGATGTTGTTTTGTAAAGTGAAGTAATTTGAATCAGTGTAATTCCAGTTGATATAAACATTTACAGACATTTATATATTTTGATTAATCACTGTTGGACTGATTAAACACTTTTCATTTTCAAGTCATTTCAGGATTCATAATTTCTTCAAGGATATTTTTCACAGCTTCATGACAACATTGATAAAAAGCACATTGCTTCTCACGTAGGAGTTAATTCATCAAATTAAGCTTTTGCACAAAATATAAAAGACGGTCCAGCTTATTCCAAATTGTCCAATATTTTAAAAGACTGTCCAGCTTGATTTCTTGTTTCTGGGCTTTAAATGAATCAATGTGCTGCTTGTCCTTGAATGACTGGAACAGGAAAGAGTCATTTTGAGGGGAAGGGGGGGAAAAGCAGAACGAGTAACAGGAGCCATGGATCCTTATTGTGATTTAAAAAAATATGAGCAGTGTGTTCCAACAAAAATCTGCTGTGTGTGTGTGTGTCTGTGTGTGTCTGTGTGTGTCTGTGTGCGTATGAGAGGTGGAGAGCAGTGACGCCTGACTACTGAAGCAGAGAATTGGCGTGTGGCTGCCAATAAGAGCGAGAAAAATAAAAGACATTGCCAGAGGAGGAGGAGAAAGAAAAATGCAGAGTGGGGGTACCGATGGAGAGAGGGGAGGAGAGGAGGCTGTTGTGTGGGATTAATGGATAATGTGCAGGAGGAGGAGGAGGAGGAGGAGGAGAAGAAGGGATGGGGGAGCGGAGATGGGCTTCTCCATGGAGGTTGTGGTGGGGAAGGGGAGGGAAGGGGGGGGGTGGCTGGGGGAGACCACTGTGGCAGGGGAGAGGGAGAGGAGAGTCAGGGAGGCGGGGGGGGGATGCTGGTGAAGCCGCGGATATTCATGAAGACGCCAAGTGTTTCTCTCTCTCTCTCTCTCTCTCTCTCTCTCTCTCTCTCTCTCTCTCTCTCTCTCTCCCTCTCTCTACCCCCCCCTCTCTCTCTCTCCCCCCTCTCTCTCTCTCCTCGCGCCGTGGTGACACACTGTGAGTCTGCAGAGAGTCAGAGGGAGGAAGATGGAGACAAGTGAAAAAAGAAAGACGAGGCCCAGCCCATCTTCCCATTGATCTTGAGGCGACCAAGGTGAGTGTGTGTTTTTATTCTTACATGCTGCGGCCTCCCTGTGTGTGTGTGTCTGTGTGTCCATGTGTGTGTGTGTGTGTTGATGTACATGTGTGTCTGTCTGACACAGGCATGATGGCAGGGCAGTCCTCGTACATGCAGGCTGCCGGCGCATGTGTGTGTGTGTTATCTGTGTGTGTACATATATTGGGGGGGGGGGGGGGGGGGGGGGTGTCACTGAAGGACCGGCTGCATGTTGAGCTGCATATTGATGCATTGCTGGTTGGTTTTATAAGCTGCTTTATCTGTAGTGGAGGTTGTTCTGCCACAGCCATGGTGTGTGTGTCTGTCTGTGTGTGTGTGTGTGTGTGTGTGCTCATATTTCTCATTGTCTGAGCATATGTATGTCACTGTGTCACTGTGCATTTGTTGATTTCACCACACACACACACACACCTGTTCTCATTATTATTTCCCGTCACCGGCGTGAAAGCCCTTCTCCTTGAGTGGGGGTGTTCCCAGTGACCCTGGGAGAAAGTGGTCCCCCCCCCCCCCCCACTGTGTCTGTGCACCAGCTCAGTCATAAACATTCCGATATGCTGGAGCCGGTCCCATCCAATGGAATTAGGTCAGCTCAGACTGCTCAGAGTAATTATATAACATCACAGAGCCTTGGTGTTGCAGTGTCTGATCGGAATTAGCTGAAGGTAAAGATCCTGCCGGGCCACAGACAGACACAGTGTTTTGTGAAGTCTGTCCTCTTTCTGATTGGTTTATCAGTCCAGCAACCAATTGTTAGGATATAAGTGAATGAATTTAGATTTTATTCATCATTTCGCCATCAAATTACAATCTGTTCCTTCACATAAAGAATCTGCAAGGTGGTTTATGTTACCAAAGGACTTCTCTTACTGTGGTAGAGGATTTTCTCATGTTGAATGAGTAGAGGTGAATTCTGCTCGTTCTTTCTCAGATTGCACAGATTAGATTCTTAATTGGTCCAGATGGAGATTTTAACTCTTTAATGTCTGTTTTCTTCAAGGGAATCGACACAGGAGAGGAAACACTGAGACCAATTCAAAGATGGACCCGGGGAAATCGAACCTGAAGTTCTGAACTCTGGATTTCTCAGGACTCTTCTCCCTCTGCACAGTTTGGATCCGTGTGACCGGTCGGACGATGGAAGTCTGATCTGAGACAAGAGCTGGAATTTCTTTTTTGGGATTCTTAATCATTGTGGAAACTGGATTCATGTCGGATCAAGTTCACATCTGGGAAAAGCTCGTGCCAACAATACTCCAGGTTGGATGATTATTCCTGAAAACATGGGGAAGTGTTTTCTTCAGCAGCGACATCATGAGCTCTGACCAGGACGTCTCGTTGGCTTGTGTAGCCAGAGGAGGACGACATGCACACACACTTTCTCTTTAACACAAACTTGTAGCCCACACAAATATGGAGTGAAACTTTGGATTTTTATTTCTTCCACCTTTGGCTTGGGGAAAATAACCACGAATCAGAGCGTAGGTCATTCACCTCACACGGGACCTGGACCCTCAGTGGGCGCACACATGCACCAGAGCGCGAGCGAGGCGGTCGGCTGGCTCTGAGTCAGCTCCAATGGGGGCCGGTGGTGACCCGGTCTGACCCCGGTTTGACCTTGCAGTGACCTCTGACCTCTCCGGTCCTGGCTCTCCACCTGCTCTGCTGCCTGGGTTCGGGAACGCTCCGCCCCGGGGCCCAGAACGAGCCAATCAGAATGAAGAAGAGCCGCAGCGTGCTGTCGGTGACTGGAGAAGAGGTGAGAGTGTAAACAATGATGGATGAGAGTGAGATAACCTGTTTGTGAGTCCACAGCAGGTGGAGTGTGTGTTGTACTGAATGTGTACCATGACACTGGGAAGTCCGAGTGGACGGCTCGCCCCCCCCCAGCCTCTGTCTCCGTCCTCTATGCAAATGAGCTGTTGTCTTTTAAAGGTGACGTCTCGGTTGAAGGACATAATCCGATACATTATTCAAGACCTTATTTATTGATCATGCTGAGCGGGTGCCCATACATGTGTGTGTGTGTCTGTGTGTGTGTGAATGTGTGTGTGTGTGTGTGAGCATCCTTCCACATCTGGACGAACGCAGCATGGAAGCAACACGGCACTGTTGCCTAGCAACTGCTGCCATTCCCCCAGTGTTTTGTTGCCACGGTGCTGCAGTGCAGATCAGCCTCATCACAGACACACACACACACACACACACACACACACAGACACACACACGTGCACGCAGACCGACACACGCACCGTCATGTCAAAACACACACGTTGATCGTTTGTAACTAAATGTCTCTTTGTGGAGGTTTCACAATAGAAAATGTGGCAAAGTGTTTGGTAAACATGTTGGTTAATGTGCAACAATAACATTCTCTATTGTTAGATACACAATGTGTGTGTATATAAAGAGAGGTAGACGTATATAAAGAGATGTAGATGTATATAAAGAGAGGTAGATGTATATAAAGAGAGGTAGATGTATATAAAGAGATGTAGATGTATATAAAGAGATGTAGATGTATATAGAGATGTAGATGTATATAAAGAGAGGTAGATGTATATAAAGAGAGGTAGATGTATGTAAAGAGAGGTAGATGTATATAAAGAGATGTAGGTGTATATAAAGAGAGGTAGATGTATATAAAGAGATGTAGATGTATATATAGAGATGTAGATGTATATAAAGAGAGGTAGATGTATATAAAGAGATGTAGATGTATATAAAGAGAGGTAGATGTATATAAAGAGATGTAGATGTATATAAAGAGAGGTAGATGTATATAAAGAGAGGTAGATGTATAAAAAAAGATGTAGGTGTATATAAAGAGAGGTAGATGTATATAAAGAGATGTAGATGTATATAAAGAGAGGTAGATGTATATAAAGAGATGTAGATGTATATAAAGAGAGGTAGATGTATATAAAGAGAGGTAGATGTTTACAAAGAGATGTAGATGTATATAAAGAGATGTATATAGAAAGATGTCGTTGTATATAGAGAAAGGTAGATGTATATAAAGAGATGTAGATGTATATAAAGAGAGGTAGATGTATATAAAGAGATGTAGATGTATATAAAGAGAGGTAGATGTATATAAAGAGATGTATATAAAGAGATGTAGATGTATATAAAGAGAGGTAGATGTATATAAAGAAAGGTAGATTTATATAAAGAGACGTAGTATATATAAAGATATGTAGATGTATATAAAGAGATGAAGATGTATTTCTCTTGCTACTCTGCCCTCCGTCCTGTCTCACAGGGAAGCGGCGCTGATGGAACAGGTGCCGGGGAGAAGGCGGAGTCATCGCGCTACAGCAGATCTTACACATCTGGGGCGACTCTTGGGGCCGAGCTGCGCAGAGGGCGGAGCAGGAGACTCTCATCAAGTCTCCAGGTAATGAGAGGAAGCTAGGGGCCTATTAAGCTGCTCGGGGGGGAAACACATGAGGAACAGGAGCAGACAATCACAAGGGGGGAAACAGGACAAAGACAGGAAGTCAAGGTGGAAACACACGAGGAGCCAAAACGAAATAAAAAAAGGGATCACAGAATCAAATCCAACATGAACCTCAACACGAGGAAAACAGGCAAAGTAATAAAGAAACTGAAATACTAAAATTCCAGTGTCGTGACATAGTTCAGCCATAAATGACAGATTTGATCATTAGACAGCGTTGCAGCCAAATCCAACACAATTGAAGTAAACGGAGAACAATTCTTCAAACGTAGAAAAACAACAGATAAAAAACACAACATGCCTCAATTCTGCTCCTGTGAATAATGTGATAATAGGTTGTGTTGCTTCCAAAGTCTGAAAAGACTTTTGTTTTCACACTGGATTTAAATCAATGGAAACCAGAGTCTTCCTGCAACTACGACTAAAACAAAATTAACCAATAGAAAGTAATTAAATGTGTATTTGTAGCTGAACATCATGAATTCATTTTAAACTAGTTGACAGTGATTCTGCCTCTTCCGTGGCCCTGGAGCAGCAGCTTTCTTTGGTTTTATTCCAGACGTGAATAAAAGAGAGAATGAACAAGTTCCCCTGTAAACTGACTGACGTCCTCTGTCCTCTGTTCTCTGTCCTCTGTTCTCTGTCCTCTGTCCTCTGTTCCCTGTTCTCTCTCCTCCGTCCTCTGTCCTCTGTCCTCTGTCCTCTGTCCTCTGTAACTTGACCTCCACCCTCTAACCCAACAGGTGCCCTGCTGGCTCCGCCCTCGAGATCGCACCCGTTCACCAGAGGTCCTGAGCAACGTGTCCCGTCCCACAACTCTCCCTCTCCGAATCCCGCCACGCATCTCCATCACGCATGCCGACACCGACAGGTTCACACACACACTTTGACCTTTGACCTTGAGGAACACCGTGCAGGCTGTCTCCCCTCTGTCCCCCACCCCCTCGCTGATCCTCACTCTCGTGTTCCAGCTATGAAACAGAAAATGGCGTGTCGCCGGGTCACAGCCCGCTGGGCTCTCAGAGTCCAGGCCTCACCCTGAACACCTCCTTCCCCTCGGGCCAGAGACGAGAGTCCTTCCTCTACCGCTCGGACTCGGACTACGACATGTCGCCCAAGACGGTCTCTCGAAAATCCTCCCTCGCCAGTGAAGGGTGAGGCGCAGGGAGAAGCTGAGATCATGAGTGGGAGGGGGGGAGAGAGTAGCTCTTTAAATGTTTGTATATTCATTTCAATCACCTCTTCTCCAACTCTTCCCTCTGCTCCTCCTCTCAGGCACACGTCCGAGGACTTCATCGTCACACCTTTCGCTCAGGTGAGGTGTTCTACTGAGTTCACTGGATAGATATGACTGGTTTTAAATGTCTCCTGCTGGTCCCAGTGGCCACAAATAGCTTCTCAGCCAAATATTTAAATGTAAAGTGTTGGAAAATAATGAAATCAGCACGTTGAAGGATTGAAATCAGTGTGTGGCATTCAGTCTGACATGTACAGTTCTCTGACGGTGGTATCCCATGATGCTGTGCGGTGATTTAGGTACTGGCCAGTCTTCGATCAGTACGGAGCAACTTCACCATCCTCGCCAACGTCTCCACGCCAGCAGTCAAGTCAGTTCTCAGTCTAAATGTCCTGAAATGTCCCACTGATGCTCATCATGAAAGTGTGTTTGTGTAACTGCCACAAAATGGCTAGTTCAGACTTTTCCACAGTTTCTGAGACCTTAAAGTTCCAGAGGGAAAGGGAAACCCGCCCTAAATAAAGCTGTCTCAGATAAACATATAGGAACAAATGTAGAAAGTAAAGAATCCTGCCACAAAACCTAAATGAATCAAATAAAAACATGTTTGAAAGCATGTGGTGAACTGGTATCAACACATTGATAAAGTAGAGGAGCACATGCTGCTGTAAACATGTTGCTGACATGTCTGCAGCTGAACTAAGCCCTGTGTTTTATAGGAGGTCTCCTCTGGGCGGAGTGTGCGTCAGTCCCAGGGCGACACTGTCAGACCAGCAGTACCAGCAGCTCGCCCTGGACACTCTGGAGGAACTGGACTGGTGCCTGGACCAACTGGAGACCATTCAGACCCACCGCTCCGTCAGTGAAATGGCCTCCAACAAGGTGAGTAGAGATCATCGGTACATTACTGTCAGATACGTCTGGTGTTCAGACTGATTCGTGCACTTATTTAAACCTTTGTAGAGTGCATTGTTATTGATCTCTGTATATTTGTTTGTACATTTGTATATGGATTATATACTTATGTGGGAGAATCCCAGTATTTGTCAACCTGGGCTCTACTTTATATGTGAGTGGTTAATGATGGAACTTACTGAAACTTGAGGAATCGGTTCAGACACAGCGGCAGTGGCTACAGTGTAATCTAATGGGGCAACCGCGACAGTCAATGAAATATCCACTGAAGTGATTTTGTTTCCTCCAATTAAAGACTCAAATCATTAATCTGGGTCTTTGGGAAGAGACTTAATTTATGTTTATTGTTTGCAGGAGTTAAATTCATTTATCACCTATGAAATATCTGATTGCTGTACTCATCTGTAACACGTTTTTTTTGGAAAAACCAAAGTTTTGTTAAAGAGAATAGATAATAAATAAATAAAAAGTTTGTCCTGTATGTGAGTGGATTCTAAAATACTTATATTTTTGTAAAATACCTAAACAATTAACTTTTCCGTTGCCAAGACCAAATCAAAATCAACCAAATCAAAACAACACAACAATGAGTTTTTTTGAAAACATCACAAAAAATATCAGATAACAAACATTTAAAAAACACCAAGGCTAATGTAAAACTATAATTACAGCTGATATCACTTAAAAGATTAAGATACGAGAACCCTGTTCTTCCAACATTAGAGCGTAAAGGTCATATCTGAGGTGAGTAAGTTACTGGATCATATAATGTAGTGTCATAGAGAAGAGATAGTTTATAAATGAACCACATGAGTTGATTGGTAATTACCTCGATGTTTCTCCCACTAACAAACCGAGCGACTGACTGGTTTCTGTTTGTCTCTCGTTGGCAGTTTAAGAGGATGCTGAACAGAGAGCTGTCCCATCTGTCGGAGATGAGCCGCTCCGGTAACCAGGTGTCTGAATACATCTCCAGCACCTTCCTGGGTGAGTGGGAACCAGGAGCTGATCCCAGTCCACCACAACATTTACCACTTTCACCCCAAACAAAAGCAATAAGTCCTCCTCCTCCTCTTGTTGTTCGTCCATCAATCTGCAGACAAGCAGAACGACGAGGAGATCCCGTCTCCCACCCTGAAGGACAAACCCATGAGTCACATCAGCGGCGTGAGGAAACTGTCTCACAGCTCCAGCCTCTCCAGCAGCTCCATGCCTCGCTTCGGCGTCAACACAGACCAAGAGGACGAGCTGGCCAAGGTCTGCTCGTCTGTCGGGTTCCTCCGTGACTCACACAGAACCAGTTACACAGTCGCAGCTCTGACTCTGAACGTTCAATGATGGGATTCTTCTCCCAGTAAATAGTAAAACGCTTCCCACCAGTAAATAACCAGTTGTAGCATCTTTTCACTGAGACATTTGTCAGGTTCACGTCCGCCTCATTCTTTCGGTTCCTCCCGTCTTCAGAAGTCTCCGGCTCCACGTCTCTATTCTGGATGTGAACATGAATTATTTACTGTTTGTGGTTCCATGGAAGTGAAGGAGGCTGTTCTCTCCTCGGAGGCTGAGACGGAACCATGGAGGTTATTTATCGTGACGTCTGCTGTGTGATCATTGTTAAAAAGGCACCAGCACCGGACTGAAAGAAGCTTCAACTGTTCATAAGCACTGGTTTTACTGGGATTCTCTTTAACTTTAACTATTCTGGATGATTAAACCTAAAATTGTAAAAATTTAACCTTTAAAACTTGTGATTCAACACAATATTTGTATTTGGTCATTCAGGGCTGCGATCAACTCTAAGAAACTCTTTTAAATTAATTGAACACACAACCTGAAGCTGTTAAATTTAAACTGATCTAAGAAATTTGAGAAGTTTGAAACTCTGACTTTTTATTTGAAATCTTGTGCTAATCTGACAATTAACTAATCATTTGACCTCTAAAGTAACTTCTGATTGGCTGGTTCAACTTTTGGACATTGATTGTTGTTTATTTTATGTGGATTCTGACATTTTTCATAAATTTTGTTTCGTAAATATTGTGCATCATGTCGCAGTGTGTTCCTAAATCCCCAGGGTCGACTCAACTCCGCCTGTGATGCTCTAAAACTAAATCTGTACTTTTAATGTGTCTTTTAAGTTAAACTTTTAAGTTAAACTTTTAAGTTAAACTTTTAATGGAGCCTTTACCATGTTTCCTGTGATCTGATTGTTCAGCAGTTAACACACGTGTCCATGTCTGTGCTGTTCAAACAGGAGCTGGAGGATCTGGACAAGTGGAGCTTCAACATATTCAGAGTCGCAGAATTCTCCAACAACAGACCGCTCAGCTGCATCATGTACACCATCTTCCAGGTGAACACAGCCAGAGTGTGTCTCTCTGTGTGTGTGTGTGTGTTGTACACGATGAGCCCCTAGTGGAGGGTTAGTGAACTCCTCTGTTCTCCTCCCTCCTCCTCCTCCTCAGGAGCGCGAGCTGCTGAAGACGTTTCGAATCCCACTCGACACCTTCGTGACCTACGTGATGACCCTGGAGGACCATTACCACGGAAATGTAGCGTACCACAACAGCCTGCACGCGGCGGACGTGACCCAGTCCACACACGTCCTGCTGTCCACACCTGCCCTCGATGTATGTCGACACTACACACAGACACACACAACACACACACACACACACACAAAAGAAATACACTACACTACTGTGCTGAGGTACCTGTTCTTCTTGTGTATTTAAATATTGTTTATTATATAGTACTTTAAATACTGTTTTAAATAAATATGGATAAATCCTCAGATTAACTTTTTCTAAATATATTTTGTTGGGGGTGTATTAGACCGTTGAGTATAGTTGAAGTTAAAGAGCTCACATCAGACTCAAATTCCCGTATCATGTATAAGACACAAGATGAGTCACTTGGTTTTATCTGATGAAGTAACAGTGTTGTGTGTTTGAATCCCAGTGACTTGTTTCTCTTCTCTTTTCTCTGACTCGTCTTTGTGCACCTCTGCTCCCTGGTCCCTCGTCCTTCGTCCCTGGTCCCTGGTCCCTCGTCCCTGGTCCCTGGTCCCTGGTCCCGTTCAGGCCGTCTTCACCGACCTGGAGATCCTGGCCTCTCTGTTCGCTGCAGCCATCCACGACGTCGACCACCCTGGCGTCTCCAATCAGTTCCTCATCAACACCAGTGAGCACAAACACAACCAGTGAAACCAGTGTTTCCGGATGTTTGCACAAACCGTTTCCCCTCCTCCATCATTCTCTCTCTCTCTCTCTCTCCCTATCTCTCTCGGCTCAGACTCAGAACTGGCCCTCATGTACAACGATGAGTCCGTGTTGGAGAACCATCATCTCGCCGTCGGCTTCAAGCTCCTGCACCAGGAGAACTGTGACATTTTCGTAAACCTCACCAAGAGACAGCGCCAGAGCCTCCGCAAGCTCGTCATCGACATGGTGAGGAGCACGTTCACCACAAACACACACAATCCAATTCCCCCTGGTTTCAGTGACTCTGTGGCTCCAGTTCTCTGCTTCCAGAATCTCCATGAATAACTTTTACCATTTCAAAACTTTTTAAAACTTTCTGACTCCCTGATTTCAACTGTCAACATCACATGTTGTTCCTGCTTTCAACTTACACATCTTTGGTTCTAGCTTCAGTCAACAGTTTGGGATTAAGAGTAGTTTGAGGTCATATGTTTGTGTCTGTTGGGTAGTTTTTGTTTGTTTGTCAGGTTTTTGTTTGTTTACATTTTCACAGATTTCCCAGGGAAGCATTTCATGGATCTTGATGAAATTCACTCTGGTGAGTTGTGTCTCCTCCTGCAGGTGTTGGCCACAGACATGTCCAAACACATGACCCTGCTGGGTGACCTGAAGACCATGGTGGAGACGAAGAAGGTGACGAGCTCGGGGGTTCTGCTGCTCGACCACTACACAGAGCGAATACAGGTGAACCGCCATCGACACCAGTGCCTGTTCTATCCGTCTCCCATTAAATGAAATTCTCGACACGTCCACAGAGTTTGTTGTAATGTCAACTCATCAACGTTCTTGTGCGTGTAGGTGCTGAGGAACATGGTGCACTGTGCCGACCTGAGCAACCCCACCAAGGCGCTGCCGCTCTACCGACAGTGGACGGAGAGAATCATGGAGGAGTTCTTCCGACAGGGCGACAAAGAGAGAGAGAGGGGGATGGAGATCAGCGCCATGTGTGACAAACACACAGCGTCTGTGGAGAAGAGTCAGGTGAGGATGGATCAACCTCCTTCAACCTCTCTTTGTTAATACAGTCAGATGAATAGAGGATATGAGGGAACCACAACCTTCGACCTTCGACCTCTGGAATCTAATCAGGTCAATGTTTTTTCCAGGTGGGTTTCATCGACTACATCGTGCATCCGCTGTGGGAGACGTGGGCCGACCTGGTGCACCCGGACGCCCAGGAGCTCCTGGACACGCTGGAGGAGAACAGGGAGTGGTATCTGAGCACCATGCCCCAGTCTCCCTCGCCCCCCCCGGACAGACACCTTCAGCACGACCGCTTCCAGTTCGAAATCACCCTGGAGGACCTGGAGCACAACAACCACAACCACGTGCACCTGGAGAACAGCAACGGGGGGATGGAGATCTGTGAGGACCGGGCGGAGCCGAATGGCGAGGGACAGAACCATGTAGGAGCTGACATGGAGGAAGACGAGAAGAATCACAACAGTGAACAGAATGGAGTCCCGGATGAGGAGGAAGAGGAGGAGGAGGAGGAGGCCAGAGAAGAGGAGGAGGAGGAGGAAGAGGGGAAGGAAAACATGGAACAGGAAAACGGAGTGGAGCAATTAGAAGAGGACGGAGCAGAGCAGACGCATGAAATGGAAAAGCAAGAAGATGAAGATGGAGAGGAGGACGAGCAGACCAAAGAGGACGCAGAGGTGATCGAGAAAAGTCAGGAGGAGGAGGAGGAGGAGACCAAAGAGGAAGAGGAGGAGATCGAGAAAAATCAGGAGGAGGAGGAGACCAAAGAGGAAGAGGAGGAGATCGAGAAAAGTCAGGAGGAGGAGGAGGAGACCAAAGAGGAAGAGGAAGGGATCGAGAAAAGCCAAGAGGATCAGCAGGAGGAGGAAGAAGATGTAGGAGAAAATGAGGAGGCAAAGGGTGATGAGGAAGAAATTGTAGAAAAGGAGGAGGTAGAAGGAGAAATAGATGGAGAGAGAGACAATGAGGGGGAAGAGGAAAATGAAGTGGAGGAAAAAGAGGAGGAAGAGATGGAGGAAAATGCAGAGGAGGAGACGGAGGAACAGGTTGATGAAGAGGAGAAAGTGGAAGAAGAGGAGGACGACAAAGTTGAGGAAGAGGAGGGTGAGAATGAGGAGAAAGTGGATGGAGAGGAGGGAGAGACTGAAGAGAATGTAGACGATGAAGAGGGGAAAGGAGAGGAGGAGGAGGCAGAGGAGGAGGGAACAGGAGAGGAAGAGGAGGAGGAGGACGAGGAGGAAAAAGGAGAGGAAGAGGAGGCGCCAGTTGAGGAAGAAGAAGAAGAGGGAGAGACAGAAGAGAATGTCGAGGATGAAGAGGGAACAGGGGAGGAGGAGGAGGCAGAGGAGGAGGAAACCGGAGAGGAAGAGGAGGCCGAGGAGGAGGAGGAGGAGGAGGAAAAAGGAGAGGAAGAGGAGGCGCCAGTTGAGGAAGAAGAAGAGGAAAGTTAGTAGGGTGTAAAATCACAACTTGAAAGCATCAGTGAGGAAAAAGGTTAAGAAGAGATGAAGACGTGCCTAACGAGATCCGTTGAGGCTTCGACAGTCAGCTGTGTGTGGCTGCTGAGGAAGAGGATGAAGAGGATGAAGAGGATGAAGAGGAGGAAGAGGAGGAAGATTCCTGCACGAGCCTCTCGGACACAGACGTCTTAACACGAACTTCAGATCTCGCAGAGGAGGAAGCGGAGAAGGAGAAACTCTCCCGAGCGATCGAGCGTCTGAATCAGCCGGTCGAGACCCAAAGACCTTCAGAGTCTTCATCGCCAAGTCTCCGTACATCCATCACTGCCGAGGGCGATGAACGTGGGGGGTGGGGGGGTGGGGGGTCAAAGTCCCAGAAGCAGGTCTATCCACTTTTGTAGCTCCTGATAATAATAAAACATGCAGGTGATTGCGTGTGTGTGTGTGTGTGTGTGTGTGTGTGTGTGTGTGTGTGTGTGTGTGTGTGTGTGTGTTCTCTCCCGACCTCATGGATTATCACCCGTCGTCTCTGTGACACACACACCGGGCATCGAACCCTTAAAGAAAAAAAAAAACTTCTGTTTGAAGAAACGTCAACTTCCTCTTGTTTGTCAGAAAAAGAAGAAAAAGCAAAACAAAGTGTGGAAAGTGTCGTGTGTCGTCTTCTATCCACGGAACTGACCCCGGAGCAGCTCAGAGAAACGACCTTGAAGCGACGATGCTGGATTTCTGATTTCTTCAAAGCTCCAGAGGCGGTGAACGTGTTGTGTGTGTCGATGTCGGTTTTGTGTTTAAAGATTCAAAAAAAAAAGAACAACACAACAATATTCATCGTGTGTCCCGGGGCCACAAGACTTTTGATTCCCTCGGGTGAATCGTGCCAAAACTGACCCGGGACCAGCCGCGCTGAGCAAACCGGCTCGTCCACCAAGCAATGAACTGTCTGACCGGGGATCACGGCTTCTGATGGTCTTCCACAAAAATCCCATTTTGTTTTCTTATTTTCGTTTGTTTGTTTTTTGTAAAATTGTATTTGGCACTTTATCTAACACCCCTGTTGCATATATGTACATAATAAACATGTATTTTAACCTGCTGATGTCATATAATAAATATGATCAATGAATCTGATTGGCTGGTGTTTTCAGACGCTGACGACTCTCGAACCCACGATACAGGAAGTGGGCAGTTTATTAGGGACACGCAGATGAAACAATGCAGCCTATCACAGCAGATCTTTATGACCTTCAGGGACGTTATGATGTTTTTGTTTGATAGATTCAAAAGTATGATCCTGTGGAGGATGTTGTTTTTATGCTGTATCATTGTAAATCGAGGATGGACTAAAACAACAGAACCCCTGTCATACAGAGGAGCAGAGTTTATTACCTCCATCTGTTTTCATCTGCGTTTGTTAGATCTCAGAATTTTGCAGAAAGTACACAAGAGATTACCGTGACAATTAGTGGAAAAATTAAAATTAAATTATGATGGATCCAGATCAGGGAGCAGAGCCAGGAACATTTCCCGAGGTGACTGATGGGCCCTTGATGGAGGTTTGAGGTCTTTGTGTCTAATTGTGACTCTGCATATGTTGTAGTGGGCTTAATCTAATAATCTTTCCTGTTTTCGTAATTTCCCTCAAAAGTTGATTTGTAACAAAAAGTTAATTGGCAACAATTTCAGTAACTAATCAATTATCAACCAAAAATGTCAAATGCCAACAATGTCCTGCTTCTCAAAGGTGTGAATACAAAGTCTCTGCTCATATTAAAGTGTTTTTATCAATAATATCTTAGATTTTTTTTATGGGGATGATTCAGAGACATAAAGAAGCTGAAGACGAATCGCCGCCATCATCAGAAACACATCATAACAATGTTAACAGCAAAATACAAAACAACTTTATTTGGCGTTCCTGTAGAAATGAACTTTCCCCAAAACTTTAGTTTTTCTATTCAGAATATCTCCGATTTATTTATTTTTGAAGTTTCACTGCTTTCAGCCTCCGTAGAAACATTAACTTTAACATCCCCTCTTAAGATAATAAGATTTCAAGCTACAACAGGCACCTTGTAGAAAATCCACAGGTAACATCAAATGTTCAATTAACTTATCTCCTGAAAGCAGTTTCTCTCTCAAACACACACACGTTCAACATTTCCATCTTACGGCAGTTTTAAGAATTCTGAACGTCACATGAGAATAACAGAAAATAAATACAAAACTCAATCTGCAGGCAACAACTACACACGTGGAGAAAATACTGTCCCATCAAACTGGGCTCGTGTGCGAACTCTCAACAACAGGCAGCCGTCACACAAACAGAAGACGCACCATCCCATAATACTGAAAACCAGAATCGGGGGCAGAAGGTGAAAAATAAAAATAACTTTCAAGATGAAAAAAAACAAACCGTCATTTTTAAGCAGATATTGATATTTGCTTGTCGTTTACCTCGTGAAGATCGACTCCAGATCAGGTTTCCTTCACCTTTCTGTTCATCTTTTCTTTTCAAAATCTAAGGTTCAAGTTCCAGCTACAAAGTTTTGTTTTAGATTCCAGAGCAAAGTTTTCAGTGGCCAATCAGAGAGCTCCAGTCCGGGAAGCTGTGGACGTCTCCGGTGTCCATCAGCTGCTGGTCTCCATGAGTCAGGCTCAGCTTGTAGCGCAGACGCACCCGCCGCTGAAGAGAGGGAGGAGAGGAACAGACGTCGGTATTGGGGAAACAAAAGCGTGAGTTTGTATAAATATAAATATGAATATGAATATAAATACAAATAAAATTCAAATCAAGCTTAAAAACCAAAGCTATTCAACATTTTTAGGGTTTAAGCTTCGTGTGTTGCAGCAGTTTCTGGGAAATCTTATAATACAAAGATTTATCCTGTTGTACATCTTGTACATATTAGTTATTTTTCTTATTTTCTCATATTGATATTGCATGTTTACTCCTTTTCCTTTACAGTTTCTTCCTGTGTAAGGTGGCAAGTTCCCCCTGTTATGGGACCAGTGGTCTGGTACCTTCTGAGGATTGGCCAGCAGGACGACCTGGGAGATGGCAGGTGGAGGCAGGAGGGGGTTGTACGGAGCGAGGTGCGTCCCTGAGGCGGGTTGAAGTTTCACCAGCATGCTCTGCAGGAAACAGACACAGACCGGAGAAATCAGAACCGTCAATAACTCGTACAGCGTCTGTTCTGCACCTGCTGGTTGGAATGGGCTGGTCACTCGTCCTGTGGTGATGCTGGTTGCATCGTTCTCACTGAAACTGTGACAGTGACCTGCAATTAATGATTTATGACAACTTCTGTTTACACATGTTTTGGTTGTTTGCAGTGGGCTGGGCTCTCCGGGCCACCGTAGAGCTCCATCTAGTGGAGGCCTGTCTCCAGCAGGGAGCAGCAGCATCGTTCAAATATATAATGATGTCGATCAACTGTCCATCAGAATCTGCTGATGCTGCTCTGATGAGGAACAGTCTTTTAACAGTGTCTGAACTGGGAACAGTGGGCAGCTGCATTAAGCACTGGTGTCAGCCTCAGCTCTGTGACGTTACAGGGAGGGGGGGGGGGGGGGGAAACATTGTCTAGAGCTATATGGACAATATCATATTTTTTATTCAACAATAAATAGTTTTGTCTTTAAAATAAGGAGACGTTTTAATGTCCCTGTATTTGAATCAGCAGACTGTGAAGATTAAGAGATTTTTCAAAGTAAAGTCCAACACTGCAGAATAGATCATAGTACTTTAAAAACACTTTGCTCAATAAGTTCAGAGAGAGACTGATATGCCAGTGTTCAGGACCTCCCTGACTACATACATACTGAATATCAAAAAATGTTACTGTTTAGATTATGATATTTTTCAAAGTAAGGTCCAACATTTTTACTGTATAGATTAAGAGATTTTTCAAAGTAAGAGGCAACTGGAAAAACAAGTTTCAGCACTAAAATGAGTTTTACTTCCCTAAGGGTTAAAAACAGTTCAAGTTTCAAAACTGAATAAAAAGTTCATCCCAGTCTTTGACCTGCTGATGTGAAACTTGACAGTGGAACTCGACCACTGGGACCAGAGTGTGGTACCTTGGGAACAGCAGCTTGGAACAGGAGGTCTCTCACATCGAGGGCCGACGTGTTCACGGTGGAGATGACGACCACAGCGACTCCCGGCTGACCCACCGGAGAGTTCCTGGCAAAGTGCAGAGAGACGTGGACGCCGCCCTGATCGAACAGAGGGATCGGCTCCAGCTGACCTGAGGCCAGAAGACACGTGGATTAATCCTCACAAATCATCAGGAAACACTCTGTTACTATAACACACAGTCATCCATATAAACTCTAATTTAATGGAGTTTGGAGACGTACTGGGTTTGATGGTGTCCATCGGCACAAAGACCTGTTTGAGTAACAGTGGAGGACAAACTGTCTCTGCAGTGACTTCAGCTGGCGTCCTGTAATCTGATCCTGAGCCGCTGAACTGATGATTTTGAGGGAAAGACCTGACGGGGGAAAAGAGAAGGAGTCAAATCGAGAAGGAAAGACACTGATGATTGATTTTAAGCAAAATGCCAAATGTTTTATTTTATAAGCGAACATTTGATTTAGTGACAGCCCTGATCTGTACCAAGAAGAAATCTAAAACGAATTCCCCCCACGTTAGAACTCTCCATTCTCCATTCTCACCAGGTGCTGGTCCCGTTGGATCCGATGCTGCCGCCTCCACATCCTCGAGCTCTCAGCAGAAGTCCTCTCCCTCCGTTCTGCTCGCTGCTCCTCTTCTGAAAGTCGTCATTAAGCTGCCGGAGGAGAAACCGTGTTATTGTCTCCTCCAGAGGAAATCTTCATTTATAAATCATTTACTTAAAAATAACTCACCTGCATCAGTTCCTCATAATACGACTTTGAAGTCTTCTTTTTGTCAAACTCTGTAAATTACGAGTCAAAGCGTCAAGAATCATTTTCACAAGTGGTGAGAACAAACGAGAGGAAGGTTCAGAAGGAGCTTTACCTGATTCAGAGGAGTCCGGCCCAGGATGGAAGGCGTGGTCCAGGTGAGAGGAGACAAGTGGAGGAGAAGAGTCAAAGGAAGGAGGTGAATCAGCTTCTCTCGGAGTCTGAGGAGAATCCAGAGCCGACAGGTCGATGAGGTGGTAACTTTTAATCTCTCTGGGACTCGTAGGAGCTGGAGGAGCAAGAAGAAGAAGAGGAGGAGGAGGAGGAAGAAGAAGAGGAGGAAGAAGAAGATGAGGAGGAAGAAGAAGAAGCATCAAACACCAGCAGATTGAAGACGAACACACACGATGTCAGAGTCTTTTCCTGGACGAGACCTACCGCTGCTTTCACTCCTCCCTTCTTCTTCTTCACCTCTTCTCTCTCCTGCTCCGTTGCACTCTCTCCTCCCCACCTGGTCTTTGTAGGCGTTGACCGCGAGCGTCAGATCGTCGTTGGCTGCCAGGACCTGAGCCAGAGCGGCGTCATCATCCGACGTGTCGCTGGCCAGACGGAACAGGCCGGGCCTCAGCCGCTCACAGCGCTCGTACAAGGCCTGGGGGGGAGAGAGAGGGGGGGACGGGGTGGGAATACAGCATGAGGTCACTGTGAGTTATACTGGAAACATTGAACGTGAAGCTGGTTTTCAAATGGATCTGTTACTGATCCTGTTTTAAGTTACATTAACAAGAAGAAACATTGTCGAAAACCTTGAGTGAAATATTTAATGTGATATGAGAAACTACCAATGGTTCTTTAACTGGTTGAATTATGAAAAACATCATCACATACATAGAATAGAATAAGAACAGACTGGCTACACTTTGACATAATATCCCAGTGAGAGTGAGGATAAACTGTCAATAAGAGCAGGAAGCATAACAAGAGTAATTTAGATATGCTATTTACTTATATATTAGAGCAGGGGTTTTCAACTGGTGTTTTCAAATGGTGGTCCCTGTCCCAGGGACCACCATTCTGACTAGAAGGTAATCTACGGCCCACTGATGTGCCTACGCGCGCGCGTAGTGTGTGTGTGTGTGTGTGTGTGTGTGTGTGTGTGTGTTTGCGTGCGTGGATAGAAGGAAGTTTTAACATTTGGTTTTCCATGTTGGTTTTATTTAAAAACCTCAAACAAATCTACAAAAATTTGTAAAAAACAACAAAAACTGTTAATTTTCAGTGCTTAAGAATTTAAAACAAAATTAAAATGCAGTTTGTAGTTGTACTGCATCTCAGAACCATATTTACGTAAATATATAACGTTCATGACTTAAATGTACAGACATGTTGCTGACATGTTGAGAGAACGTTAAAGCAACGGTGATCAATAACAATCAACATAAACTGGGGCTACAACTGAATAGGGAAGATGACAAAGTAATGCAGAATATGTCACAAATGATAATCATACAATATCACACAAACAATTGAGGCCTATTGAAGTTTAACCTCATGATCCCCAGCAGCAAATCTCACCTAATGCGTGAGTAGTACTTCTGTGTGTGTGTTTAGAGCTCTCCTAAGAAATTGTTTCTCAACCAGCGAACGTGGTAAAGTTGACTGTTATTGCAATTAATTGTTTTGGCTATTATGCCAATTTATTTTTCTTATTACAAAGTATTTGTTTTTCGCTCTTTTGTTTTATTTAATATTTTCATTATTAATTCTGCCCTTTTGGGCCTTCTTTTTGGGAAAATAAAAATTCCCATCATACAAACTACATCTCCAAGACCTCCTGAGAGTTTTTCTACCTAGCTCAACCACTCTTCTACATCTACCTTTAAAACACATGCACAGGGGGAAACTACTGGCAGTTTCTAGCCCCAAGCCAGTTTCAAGGTTCCCCTCATCACCTTTATATTATTTTACTCATATTTTTCTTATTTAATTTGTTTTCACGATATTCAAGAGTAATCTGGAAATGTGTTGAAATATCAAAGCGAATTTCGCGGCCCCCCTGCAATGCCGTTGCGGACCACCAGGGGGCCGGGGACCCCTGGAGGATACTATGTATTTTTTGAATGGGGATGAACAAGTTATTTATTCTAAGTGTGTGATGCACATAACAGAGCTTCAGACTGTTTCTGCTGCTGCAGCCGGGCGGAGCAGAGGAGTCCTTCATGTCTGACAATCAAATATTTGTGTGTGAATTATTTATTTTAATTTTACATAAAAGGGTTTTAATCTTTGGTTCTCATCCCAGTGTCCTCGTGTTCTTCTGAGCTGCAGCTTTGAGAGCGTGTGTGGTTATTAGTGAGAAAAACTCTCCCTCTGTTTGTTCACAGCTTTGTGAGTGGACACATTCAGAGTCTGGAACAGAAGACCTATTTGACTCACTTATAAAAACGACAGCACTTGATTATTTAGCTGCAGCTCAGTAAATGGACCGACCTTGATGTCGTCACTGGGCGGAGACGAGGTTCCTGAGATCTTCTCCCTCAGGAGCTCCCGGAGCCGCCTGGTGCTGCTCTCCACCTCCTTCAGGGTGGACTCACGCTTCAGAGCTTTCTCAGCCTTCTCCTGCTCCTAAAACAAAAACACACACGTAATTATAATCAACACACACACAATTATTATGAAAGCAAACCGGTCGGTCAGCACTGCAGCTCCTCACCTCCTTGATGGTGCGTTTTATGAGTCGGTTTGCAAGTTCCAGGTCTTCAGGACGAGCGCTTTTCAATAGTCTGGCTAAAACCTGACGATACAGACACACACTTGATGAGACTTTACATGGGCAGACGTCACACACACACACACACACACACACACACACACACAGACACACACACACCTTGGCCTTGTCCTCCTGGTCGAAAACAGACTCTGTGGATCTTTGCGGAGGAGGAGCCATGATCAGTGTGTCTGGTAGTTTGGGATCCTCCTTCACGAAGCCTGAAACAACAACAGAAAGTTAAGATGCTTTAGGAGAAAAGGACAAAACCCTGAGAATCAAGTCCATCACGTGTGTAGAAGGTGTTTGTGTGTCCTTCACCTTGTGTCTTCAGCATGTTGTACGCCTCCTGGATCTTAGGTTCGTCTTTGAGCCACAGCGTCCAGCCGTAGAGAACCTCCGTCACTCGGTCCTTCACCTTCTGAGGAGTCCACGCTCCGAAGTACTGCTCAGAGGAGAACATCAGGTCAGTCACACCTGACTTACTCCTCAGAGAGACAGGGTCCAATTCTCTGTGTGACGCACTTTGTGACTTTTATGAAATAAAGATGATTATAATGATAAAATAGCTATTATGTGTGTTTTTGGGCCGTGTGAAGTGAAGACCCTCTCTGATGCAGGAGTCTGTTGTTGGGCAGATTTACCTGAATATATATATACAACTTATTTCTGTAAAATAAACCAGTTTCTGATTCAAATCCTAACCCTAACCCAAGACGAAAAAAAAAACTATTTTCATTTGAATTTTAACTGCAAAGAGACTCTTTGGATGAAATAAGGAACAACGTATAACTTCCAGCTGCTGAGAACATCTGTCCCTGTGTGACTAGCGGTACCTTCGGTGTGAGGAGTTTGATGAGCTCATTGAGAAACCGAAACTTTGCCGCCTCGCTGTGGAACCTCTTCCCGCAGTTGTTCATGCACGCCTCGAGGACCTGGAGATCAGAGCAGACCATCAGGGAATGAAGCTTCAACAAGGGAAGGTTAAATAATATATATATGTCTATGAAGAGCAAGAGAGAGAGAGAATGGGTTCTGTCTCTGCAGGATTGTGGTTCTCCACCTTTAGACATCACGTGACACGAGGCACATGAACATCAGGACTTTTCTAAGTGGCGTTTCTAAGTGTGACCCTGCAGCGCTCTGCGATGCACAGAGAAACGCGGCGTCATGGCAGATTTCAACGCAGATTAAAAAGCCCCTCATGTCTCCATGTGATCACAGTCGGTCACGGATTCCGCTCACAGGATCTCGTTAAAACAAAGACATTGTTTTACAGGTTGGTAAACGAGCGAATCAGAGCCGAGACAAAGAGCAGGAGATAGAAACTGATGTAAACTGTGACGGGGACAAAGGACGAGGAGGAGGAGTCCAGATAATGAAAACTCAAATCCAAAAAACAAGAACATTTTAGAATTCGGAAAGAAAAGGGTTGTTAGAAGCCTCTAGGAAACCCTCAAATTAGACGACCGATAAAAATACACAGTGAACTGCGGATGGTGGGTATTTGAGGGTGTGGTGAGGAGTCTGATTACTCACAGTGAGCGCCTGCAGAGACTCTCTCTCCTGTGGGGACTGGATCTTATGAGCCAGCAGACTGGTGGCGACCTGAGGCCTGCAAAGCAAGTTTCAAATCACGTTCAAATGTCTGAAAACATTTTAAAACTGAGACGATGCAACGGGACAAACTATTCACAAGCAGCAGCAAAGAAACTATTAGATTAGTGCATTGATTCCAGTAAGTATGAAGTTTTACTGAGCAGAGGAAAAGGGTCAAAAGGGTGCTGGAGAGTCTCCCCTCACTCTTTCACAATGTTGTCACTGAGAAGCTGTGGATGTGAAGCAACTCTTTCTCAAACACCACCATTGTGCAAAAGAGAGTCAAAGGAGCAAGAGGCCTGCGGAGGAATGGTCCATTCACGTTTACAGTTGGAAAATCTATGTGGAAACACATGCAGGAGTGTGTGTGTGTGTGTGCGTGTGTGTGTGTGTGGGGGGGGGAATAAAGACACATCTGGTTCTCACATCTGTCCCGAGAGATCCGATCATAACAGGATGTTAACACCAGGTCTGAATAAAGTCTGACAGGGATTCTGCAGGTTACATTTACGACTGAATGAAATTTCAGATCTGTGTGTGGAGTGCGACAGATGTGAAGGATCATCAGTTGGTAACGTTTCTCTTCAAAATAAAATAAACTGAGGTTTTATGCACAGTTAAAGTTGTGTTGAATACTAATATGTAAAACATTTTACCCATTCAAAACTTTCTAGTGCATAAAATTCAGATTATTGACTTCTTAAGACTTTTGCAGACACCCTGATGAGATCTGATCACCCTACCGAGATGCATGTGGCACACACACAGACACACACACACAGACACACACAGACACACACACACACACACAGTCATCACAAGTGTAAACTGTGTCTAAAGTCTTCTTACCCATCGGCCTCCTGGTTGACGAGCTGGTAGAAGCCCTGGATACAGTCCCACCTGTCCCCCTGGTTCTCTGGGTCTGTGGCCTGGTCTGGAACAAACCAGAAATAACACAACTTAACAGGGAAGTGAAATCAAAGACAAGTCTGCAGAGAGAAATATAAGACATATACTGTATGTGTAGTAAGTTAGAAGAAACTACTACATGGAGATAAACAGTATTTACTCCGCAACAATCAATTAAATACTGATGTTCAGGCTTAAAACACAACTTTAAAATAAAGACGCTTAAAATACATCCACATTCACTTTATAAAAAGAGATTATGAGTCAAAGACGATGATGTTTTTCTGTCATCCTGCCGATCAACATGAAACTAGCTGCACAAAGAAAACTTGAGTTGATCTGAATATAAAATGTCCACAACTTGGAAACTGACATTTGTAAATATTAAATTATGGTGCAATTCTTTTCATTATTAAGTTAAATCATAGGGTTTATAACTGATGACGGCGCGTGGAGCACATGGTAGGAGCATTAAATATCAAAACCACCAAAAAATTAATTTCTCTATGATGTAAGAGGAATAAGAGAGAACATGGAGCCTTCAGTTAAACGTGATTAAACGATGATTCACTCAATTAGCTGACTGATAAGGAGCCGGATCACAGAAGATCTTGTTTCCCTCATGATACCTAAATGTCTCTAAAACCAGCTTTTAACAGTAAGACCGTGTTTTTATACTCAAATTAAAAACTTCCTAATCGATAATTCTTAAATATTTCTGCAAATCGTGAACGCGCCTTGCAGAAGCGCAGACGCAACACACTCCTGGTCGGGCACGCGCAGGGGGTAAAAACGCAAACTTCCTGTTCCCAGTTTAAACTTTAAAACTTTTTGGATCAAGTGAAAACATATTTTTTTAAGTTGATCCGCACGTGCGTGAATTCCTCCGCAAGTACAGCGTGAGTTTCCCCGTTTTAACGTCACTTTGACCCGGTTAACGTTCGGATGTGAGATGGTCACGTGTCGTCAACAGGCTTCCGAGCAAACAGGTTAAAAACAGAATCACGAGCAGCACGTGCACTTCCTCTCAGGTTCCACTTCCACTCACTGAGCCACGAATCCAAAGTTTCCGAACCGGCTCCGGTCGCCATCACCGTCCCGTCCCGAGCTGCTCCGCCGCTCACAGTGCGTCTCTCCGGGGGAAGCGGAGGTGTCAAACTGCCGCTGTCACTGCGGAGACATGTGACACTCACGCCCCGTCACACTCCTGACACATCAACACAACCCCTCCACCCCCGCCCCCCCCCCCCCCCCCCCCCCCTACACACACACACAAAGCCACATCCACAGACACACTACATCTACACTGTTACCACAATATGTGCTCATATGAACCAATAATATATATGAACACGAAGTAACACAAAGCCCCAAAAACCATACTTCACTAAAACGATAGTATTTATAATATATATCAACACAAACCCCTACAGCCAGAGACACACTACAACACTGTTACCACAATGTGTTCATGTGAACCAGAAACTACAGTATTTATAATATATATGAACATGAAGTAACACAAAGCCACAAAAACCATACTGCTGTAAAACTATAGTATTAATATTATATCAACACAAACCCCGACAGCCAGAGACACACTACATCTACACTGATACCACAATATATATGTTAATGTGAACCAGAAACTACAACATTTATTATATATATATCAACACAAACCCCCACAGCCACACACACACTACAGCTCGACAGAAACTACAGTAAGAAGTATATTTATCCTGTTTTTTATTATGAAGAGTTATAACTAACACAACCCCTCCAAACACACACTCATACACTACGTCTACACAGAATCTATAGTATAAGTGTCCATATGAACCAGTAACCGCTGTAATAAGTGTATTTGTATTATGGAGGGATGAAGACTTTAATGTGTCACTAACACAAAACGGTTAAATGTCCCCACATATCCTGCTTCTCTATCTTCATTCTGTTTCTTTGTGGTAGTTTTGCGGCTCTTCGTGGTCATTTTGTTTCTCGTGTGCATCTTTGTGTGTGGTTTGTGTTTCTTTAATGCAGCTTTGCATCTTTCCTTATGGTCATTTTGTTTCTATTTGATGGTTTTGTGTCTCCTGGTAATTATTTAGACTCTCTGTGATCAGTTAGCATCTCTTTATGTTCAAGTCCTTCTGGTAGCTCTGCATATCTTTGTGGTTGTGTTGTGTCTTTCCAGCCATTATGCATCTCTCCTCAGGGTCATTTTGTTTCTTTTGGTGATTTTGTGTCTATTTGAGGTTGTTTTGTGTTTATTTGAAGTTGCTTTGTGTATCTTTGAAGCTCTTCTGCTTCTTTCTTCATGACAATGTGGCTGGTTTGTGTCTCTAAATAGTTGCTTTATTCTTGATGTGTAGTTGTTTTGCTTCTGTTAGCGGATGACGGTGGTACCACAGGAAAACCCCGAGGTTTGAAGAGTGAGAAGAAAAACCATGACAGTTATTGACCAGCCTCACAAGTCCCAACAAGTTAATGAGTCAACACATCTGTGAGCTGGACTTCATTGAGAATATTTCTCTGGAGAAACCCACAAGATAATTTGCATTTAAAAAAACCGAGGTACTTCCCATCCCAGAGCGACTGGTGCCACCTGGTCCTGAAAAGTTTCCCAGCAGCGAAGAAAACAAGCAGATCCGTGTGTTTATCAAATATTTATAATAATAATTCAAGTATTGTTTCACAGATTCCAGCTGAGTGCAGTTCATTTTTGATTGTGGCTTTGGTAGAATCAGGGAGAGATTAAATGTTTAACTCTCCACACAAACAGGCCACGTCCTCAACACAAGTTCTTCTGTGGGGGGGGGGGGCAGCTTGTCCAGTCTCTTAACTCGTCTCTGAGAGCAGCAGCAGTTTCTGGAAGCGATGTCTGATCTCCACAGGCCCCAAAGACGCCATCATCTCCGCCACGCTGGGACCTTGCTGCAGGAGATCGGAGGGGGGGGGGGGAAGTCAGTGAAGTAATGCACAACAGACCGTGAAGCAACAGACAGTAACGTCTATGTAACGCAATCTCAAACAACTTCCTCTTTCCACAGTCCTGCAGAGTTACTGCTGTGAATGAGGCACTGAAGTCGTTACTAACGTTTTAAACTTAAAAAAGTTCAAATGAAAGCAGAAATGAAAGTCTCAAAGTGAGCTGTTAAAAAATAATAAGAGGATGTTATTAGTTCCTCTGAGACTAAATCAGACTGAAGCATGACAGTGCAGGTGCAGTGCTTGAAAATGGATTTTGGTCTAAACCGTCCTCTTATTTAAGTTTATTTATAAAACTCTTTTTATGTTACTGTCAGGATAAAAGAAGGAGATGCTTCCTCGGGTACCTGCAGTCCGCTGAGAGCCAGACGCAGGAGCTTCATCACGTCTCTGTACTTTGTTGCTTTGGTCTGTTTGGACAAACGCTTCAGATCTTTACTGAGCTGATCCAGAGTCAGCTGCTCCCCTCGCTCTTCTATTAATCTGAAAGCACAGAAAAACGTTCACAATCCTGAGAGAAAGGCCATCGTGACAAAAGATGAGTGAAGCCCAGGTATGAGCTGATGAAGATGATGTTACGTACTTCAGCACCAATGAGGCAACGTGAGGGGCTTCTGCTGTGAGTGCTGCCACCTGCTGGCTGGTGAAGGAAGGCCGGACCCACAGGTACGAATAGCTGGGACTCACAAGCTCCTGCAGGGAGGTTATGTGACCCTGCAGAGGAGGGAAGAGACTAGTTTCAGTCTGACAGGACAGACAGAGGGACGGACGAGAGGGCAGTAATGAGACGTGACCACATGTGATCACCAGTGGGACAAAGAGTTAAAGGTTAACAAGTAAATTCAGTCTGAAATCAATTGCTTCCCCTTTTCTTTGAGTGGGAAACAAATCAGAAAACCTACTTGTTTGAGATGATATACGATTAATAGACAGATGTTATTATGGAGAGACTTCCACTGGGCAAACCAGTGCGAAGTGGAAGACTCTGTGGTTTCTTCCCTTTAGTGGCTATAAATATAGAAATCCCTCCAGTTGCAGAGCAAACATATAAACCCACGTTTATCATGTTGATGTGTCCTCTTCATTTTACCTTACGCAGCTGCAGCACCCGTCTGATATAATCCTCGTGCAGGACATCTTGCTCCTGGATCTCTGTCGTGTACGTCTGCTGGATTTTCTCCTGCAGATCTCTAATCAGCAACGAGCACTGATCCTCGTCTTCAATACGCTGCTGCAAGTGGATTCTGTCGTGATGAGAGACATTGATGTGAATAATAAAGTCTTAACGGGCTGAAACACCTTTTTTCAGAGGGACCGATGGTTTCTGACTTGCCTGTTGAACTCTGGGAGTTTCTCCAGATCTAACAGAGCAGAATGAGTTGTGATCTTTGAGGGATTGAACTCGGAGATCAGCTCGTCTATCCTCCGCCCCATTCGATTGGCTGTGAGGAGATATAACTGATTTCAGAAGATCTACAGGTGAAAACTTCTCTCTCTCTCTCTCTGATAACCTCTCCGTCACTCACTGTTGAATCCAGAGCCACAGTTGGTGGTGATATCCAGCAGAGCGTCCGGCAGGATCCCGTCCCTCTGGTAGCTCTGGATGAAGATGTCCCCCTGCCTCTTGGACAGTTTGCTGCCGTCTTTGTTCATCAGGAGCGGCAGATGTCCAAAGGCGGGCGGTGTCCATCCGAGCGCTCGGTACATGAGGAGATGTTTGGAGGTGGAGATGAGCCACTCGGAGCCTCGCAGGACGTGGCTGATCTTCATGTGATGATCGTCTACGATGTTCGCCAGGTGATAGGTGGGAAACCCGTCGGCTTTGATCACCACAGGGTCCCCCTCCACCTGTAGGAGAGGACAGAGGGTAGGAAACACTTGTTTTGAGTTTCATCTTTTTCTAGAAACAGAAACCGTAGGTAAACCATGATTAAAAATGTCATAACAGGTAATTGTAAAGGCATAACACCCTGCAGTTATCTGAGAAACTGGGGAATTATCCATCTATCCTCCATCAGTAAATGTGATGACCACTAAACCAAAGAGACATTTAGATGCTGCACATTTCAAAAATCCCCAGAAAGCCGACCTGAGCCACTTCATGACGATTCCATCCAAAGATCAGATCCTGAAAAGGCTCCACGCCGGCCTCCAGACGAAACCTGATCACATGCGACGTCCCCTGATCCAGCTTCTCCTGGACCTGGTCGGCCCGGAGGTGACGGCACCTGTTGTCGTACCTGCACAGAACAGAGTGAACATCTTAAAGCAACACTACGTAGGTTTTACTGAGCACCAGCGCCCCCTGCTGCCACACGTGGTTATAGATTCTGATGGAGTTAGTCACCGTGGCGTCTGTCCGCTCCTCAGAGCCTCTTTCCTCAGCAGCTCCAGTCTCTGTGGGCTGCAGAAGCAGTGGTAGGCGTCACCGCTCTGCAGGAGCTCCTGGGCCGTTTGACTGTACAGGTCCAATCGCTGAGACTGCAGATATGGACCGAGCGGCCCGCCTCGACGAGGACTCTCATCTGGAGGAACACCTGGCAGGCGTGAAAAAGGGGACACGAAATGAATAAACCTTCCTTACACAGTATTATCTGATTCTCTGATGGTTCTCAATCACAGCGTCTCCCACCAGCCCACTCCAGCATGTCCTCTATGGACTCAGCGGCTCCCGGGACCAGTCGGCTCTGGTCCGTGT
This sequence comes from Pleuronectes platessa, assembly GCF_947347685.1. NCBI lineage: Eukaryota > Metazoa > Chordata > Actinopteri > Pleuronectiformes > Pleuronectidae > Pleuronectes > Pleuronectes platessa. The sequence goes on along the minus strand of NC_070628.1, from coordinate 5,395,555 downwards.
CCTCCAGGCGCAGGACGAAGGCTCCTGCGTATTTCTTTGCGAAGATGTAGTTGTAGAGAGCGGTTCTGAGACCTCCAAGGTGCAAGAAGCCTGCAGCACAGAGCATCATGGTCATGGGGACATCACACTGCTGAATAAAGAATATCTAAAACAGACTGTATTGGCAAATCTCACTTGAAACAAACATATAACAGTAGCACTTTTGGTTTGGTGCTGTTTTTGCCTGGTTGAAGCTAAAGCAGTATTTAAGACAGTAGACAGGAAACTGAAGAAAGACACAAAATGGCTACAAATGGTGTGTTTGTGTGTCCTTGTCGCTGCTCTGTGAGTCTTTCTGCTTGTTCTGCAGGTGTTTCAAGTCATTTCTGAATCTTGGGTCTCAGTTTGAGGGAGTTTCATGTCCCTTGGTGGGTGTTTTCCATCTCTTTGTCATCATACTGTGCCTTAAGTTGTTTACTTACTTTAATATTGTGAGCTTTTTCATTACTTTTAGGAATTTTCCCAGGGAATAATTTCATGGATCTTGATTAAAGAAAGATCAGGCAGATTGAGGGAACTGAACTGTTGGAGGAGAAATGTGCCGTTGTAGTTTGAAGTGGTTTTCAGTCTCTCTGTGGTAGTTGTGCTTCTTCCGTTGACAGTAAGAGTCTGTCTGTGGTTGACAAGTGTCTTTGTGGTAAACGTGTGTCTCTTGACAGAGCTCTTTCACTTTCAAACGAGAATCATCAACAGTCACTTTACACATAGGTTCCTAAGAGGTTGAGAAGTTAGAGGACCAGGACTGTACAGACCCGAGGAGCCGGTCAGGTCCGGACAGTCAGGAGCTCACTGATCTTTTAAAGTTAATTCTAAAAAGAAACTTGAATCCAACGAGGAGAGGCCAGAATAGGAGATAAGTGAAAGAGCGGTTTGTCTCGTCCAGTTCTGAACCTGCTGAATAACGTGGAGCTGCTCTGAAGGACAGAAGTGATCTTATTCTGGAAAGTTTCCTCAAGTGATAAAAAGCATGACTGGACAGTTTTTTTCTTATGTGTCGTTACAGGCTCATGTTGATTTAAAATAATTAATTAAATATTAGCCTACTTCAAATGTGGGCTATGGGGCCTGTGAGTGGTTGCATTTGATGAGAACTTCTGTGTTCTATTTAAAATTTAACTTCATACTTTTGTCCATGTACCTCGTTGCCAAAATCATTATCTTATGTTGTTTTTATTATTATTATTATTATTATTATTTCAAATTGAACATGTGTGATATAAACGTGTAGACCGGAGCTGGGGGTCGTACCTGTGGGACTGGGGGCAAACCGGACCCGCACCTCCCCCTGAACCTGAACCTGAGCCGAGGAGCAGCATCTTCTCGCGGCCGCGTCCAGCCGCAGTTTCCCGGGACCCCGGAGCCTCCTGGGACTCCCCCCCACCAGCCCCCCCACCCGGTTCGGGCGACACCACCGACACGACCTCAGCAGCAGAACCGACATGATGACACCACGCTGCGGTCACAGGACGCGAGCCCGGGCTGGTTAACGACCCGACGAGAGAAACATGGCGATAAAACCACACGAAGTGAAAAAAATTAAGTTTTCCCTTCACACGTTTCAATGTTTTGACTAGAACACGATTCACTCCATTGCTAATTTGACTCTTCCTCGAACCCGGAAGAAGACCGGAAGAAGAATTGAGCTCGCGAACAGCCCATACTGCCACCTAGCGGACATTTGTATTACTACTTCTGATTCCTTAAGGTGCTGAGCAGTAAAACAATAAAAGGATTCATAACAATATACATTTAATTAATATTATAACAATACAAATAATCATAACTATATAAATGTAATTAACAACAAAACAATAAAAATAATCACAACAATATTAATATATTTAATAGTAACATAATATAAATAATAATAGCAACATTTATTTAATCAATAGAAAAACTATATAAATAATCACAACAATATAAATGTAATCAAAACCAAAATAAATATAATTAATACGGAAACAATATAAATGATTTTAGCAATATTTATTTAAATTAAAGCAAAACAATACAAGTCTTTATATATATATAGGAGTTCCCCTCATGAAAAGACAACTATGATGCTGTTAGACATTTCCCTGGTGAAGACTGGGAGCTGGTTTAAGGCCTGAGGCTTAGGCTGTAATATGGTGGATCACAGCTCTTGTAATATTTTTTATGAAACAGATCATTCACAGTCAGACAGTCATAATAAATCCTGCAGGAAATGTAGAAGATCACACTCACAGACAAGAAAACAAACGAAAGCTGACAAAGTTATGAAAGGTGAGAGGAGATAGTTCTGTAAGTTGAGATATCTAAGATGGTGACTCTACAGGGAGGCAGCTAGAGAGTTGGCTCCAGGACGCGAAGCCGAGGCTGTTGAGGGAAATATCAAATGATGCAGAGCGCTGAGGAGACTCAGAGGAAAACACCGAGAAAACAGGTTTCGTCTTCCGCCAAGTCACGTTGTCACATCTCACAACCCATGAGTCATTTCTCCTGTGAGGAATAAAGCTTCTGCTGCAATGATTTCTACAAAAAGGTGAATTTTTTGTCAAGAGATAACAAATAAATGCTTTATTTCTATAGCAAATTATAAGCTAATTCAAATCATATAAAGATAAAAACTAAAAAATGTTCCACAGTTAAACTATTCTCTAGTTTTTGGGAACTATCAGCTTTGGATTTCTGTCAAAGGAAATCTATGTAATGTTTCTCTTTTGCTAGAGATCATTTCACAAGTTTTGAGAAAAAACATTAAGATAAATTTCTAAAGTGACATCACAAAAACAAACACAAAGGTTAAACACACTGGTTTCTATACATTCGCTAAATATTTTTGCAACTGTAATATTTCCGCATGTATAGCTGATACGACTGTTAAATAATTAAAATCAATATCATTATTATATCTCGTGATTTCTGGCTTGTTATAAATCACATGTGTGACACACAGCTCTTTACATGTACACCTTCATCAAACTCTGATTAAACAGGTTCACAACAACATTTTCTCATTGTAGCTCCTGGCTCCAGCTCCGTGTCACTGAACCTTTGGAACTGGTTCAATCCATCTGTATAGCACTGAATTCACTTTGTATGAAGCCTCAGTTCAACAAACCAGTCTGACTTGATGTGCTTATGCATGCCATGCTGTGTGCACACGACATGGCATGCACAAGCACGTCAAGTGTGTGTGTGTGTGTGTGTGTCTGTGTGTGTGTGTGCGTGTGCTTCAGGTATTACTCATATTGTGGGGACCTAAATCTGTCTAGTCATGCTATGGGGACTTCAAGTTGTCATAACACAAATTATTACATTACCGTGTTAATGGTAATAGGGTAATTTGTGTAAGTCATTGTGATGCCATCTGAAGTCACGGAGACACTGTGTGTGTGTGTGTGTGTGTGTGTGTGTGTGTGTGTGTGTGTGTGCGTGTACATGCACCAAAGTCTCGGTGTTAAAAATAGCCTGTGCTCAGAATCCCTCACGTCAACTTTATTTTTTCAATACTTTCTTTATTTCACTGTCACACAGAGCTGAGGTAAAAAAGGAATATATTAGGATAATGCATCACCTTGTAATATCTTAAAGGGGACAAATAAAAACACACGTGTACACAATGAAGAATCTGACACGGAGGCTGAAATTAAAATCTTACTGAAATCACACCAATATTTATGCTACATGGTTTATAGAGGCTTTTATTTCCCCAAAACAAACACCAGGGAGGTGTAGCCTGCTCGACACCTGAGGTAACTCTACACCCGGTCCCTCTCTCTGACTCGCTTTCCCACGGGTGCGTCTCGTACACACACACACACACACACACACACAAACACGCACACAAGCCGAGTGAAACATGCATTCAACACAAAAGTCAAAGCAGCACTAGTCTTGAATACAACAGTCGCAGAGCCGTTCAGACCAAAACCTGTTAAAGAGCTGGCCTGGTCCACCATCGTCCCCTGAGTTTCATCACAGGACAACACGCCCTGAGGTGATAGGGCGTCCCACTGCTGCACCTGTGTCTCAGTGTCAGGAGACAGAGAGAGACAGAGACAGACTCACACAGGCACTGACAGCACCCGACAGGCTCCAGCTTCACACACGATCTGGTAAGAGAGACTCAGCTTTGATTTCATGTCACTGTCTGGTTTTACCTTCATGTTAGATTTGGTTTCTGTCACCTGATTAATCACATCAGCAGCTTTTTTAATGTATCTCTGTGTATGTCTGCTCCCTGCGATTGTTTTTTTAATCTTGTATAAAGATTTCATAAAGATCATAAGGGTCTGGGATGAAGTCATGTAGCACAGGACCTGGTTTTACTGGGATAAATGTAAACAGATGAGGCTGATAATCAGTTGTATAATCTCTTAAAGTACCAGAGGCTCTTTCTGTTGTGCGAGTGCGTGCGTCTGGCAACAACCTGTCGTTTGGGGATTTCGGCTGTGGGGAATAATAAGTTCCCTTCTCATTACACCGGGTTACACAGGAGTGCTCATAACCTTAGAATAACATAAAGTGGGAAATAGGTGACTTTCTAGATTACCCTTAGAATAAAGAATGATGAATATGTGTCGCTGATTAAATCACTGCTAATAATAATGAAGAAGACATAAGCTACAAGTCTGACATTCAAATACGTTACTGAAGTAAAAGTACAATAGTAGAAGAATTAAAGTATTGGGTATTACATTTGTGGCTTAAGCATTCTAATTATTTTACTTTGGATTTTAACTCATGAATGTACAATATTTCTCCACTGACAGAAGTTGACATTGAATTATAAAGTAGAATAATTAAAGGTGACACCAACACATATTTAAAAAGACGGTGGCATAATATCACTTAGACATAAATGTGATTATATGTAATATTTACATTTATGATATTGGACATTTTCTTTGAGAACCTTTTTTGTGATAAACGTTTTCATATTTTTCTGTGATGTAATCTCTTCTTCATGGACTGCATGTAACGAGAGACGCCATGACAGCTCCTGTAAAAGTGAAGCCAGAGCGTCTCCCCTGGCGTTTGTAATATACTCCTCCTCTTCCTCTTCCTCCTCCATGTTACTGGGTGGGACAGGGTCAAGACGAGTCAAAGGACACCTCAAATTTATTCACATTGATATATATATACCAACTGTTAATTTTTTGGATCATTCTTAGTTTTGTTTTGTTATCTGATGCTATTTCGGCTTCATTTCTGGACGGTGGGAGGAAGTGGAGACTTTCCCTCCATCTTTATTTACAGTGTCTGGTCTTTTTAATTATTTAAAATAAACAAAACTAAATAAAAAGAGTTTAAAATTGACTTTAACTGATAACTTCAAACGAGAAACTGCCCTAAATGTCCCTCCTCTCCCTCATCCTCTTACATAATAGAATATAGAACATGTTTATTCTGTGGAACCCGTGTGTGTGGAACTTCAGTGAACCGGCCTTATTGGACAAATACTTTCAAACCACTCCAGTGAATCCAAGGAATCTGAGGCTGTTTGTATTTCACCTGCCGCAGTAACACATCTATGTGTAGAATGAATAATCCTGAGCACACACCTAACTCTTTTCCTCAACCAAATATTTGTTCTAACACAAAAGGACCTGTGGGTGAAAGTGTAAGTGTGTGTGGGTGGGTGCAAGTGTGTAGTTGATAAATACGTATAGAATACACAAAAAATATCTGTGTAACAGCAAAACACTTGTCAGACATTAGTCACTTCCTATAAATCACAAATAATTAACGTTGTCTTCAAAGGATCTGATTTAAAGTCACTTTTTAATACAGAACTTCTGATTTTCAAGAAAATAAACAACAAATGATTTTCTCCTCCAGGACAACGCTGATCTTTCAGGTCCTAATGATGATGAATTGATTTTCTATTATTCTCATAAAGTGCTTTTTAACTTATAATCATCATTAGACAGGAATCATCTGTCAGTGTTCATTTATTTGATTTCTTGATAGTTTTCAAGCAGATTGAGAAACAGTGTGTGTGTGTGTTTATCTGCTAAGTATCTGTTAAGTCTATAGGACCTTTTTCAGTTTACACACAACCCTTATCAGGACCAGTGGACCTCCTGGGGACCCAGAGTCTGGTCCCAGTGAGGCCACACATCAGGTGTGAGGTTGTGGTGAAGGTCAGAGGGAGGAGGTGAACTGTGGTTAGGTGAAGGTTTTGGTTAAGCATGAATTAGTCCTGGTTAAAGATTTGGTTAGACAGTCCACAATGAATGGAAGTCTATTTAGTGTCCTACTAACTTCTATGTGTGTGTTTTTTTGCTGATCCTTTCGTTTTGCTCAGATAATTGATTTTACTACTAAAGAGAATTTTGTTCAAACATCTGTGAATGTCATTGTTTTCACTGACACACCTTTTATACATAAAAAATCTGACATTAAATAAATAAAAGCATTCACTCAGACACATTCTGCCGACTCACTGTTTGTGTCCTGATAGATTTAAAGGTTGATATATTGATCCCTCCTCGTCATCATACCTCTGAGGGTTTATCATTGATAATAATGACAGATAAGAGTTGCGGGTGTGTTGCAGAATAAAAAACAAATATATATATTTTTCCATTCCAGTCATGCACTAGGCGTCTCATTGTTCCGAGGTTCACGGTTCGTGTTGCAGCATTCTTTTCCTCCAGAGCATCTTTTGTCTCGTCACCTTTGTCCTCCTGTGGTAAAGTTCAATTTGTGACTGGAAAAGAGCCGACAGCCACTCCCTGATTTTTATCTGCCGCCACTGAAACAGGTTAAAGCTTAAAATCACCAATCGAATACGTTACACAACGATTGGCAGCGACTAAGCAAAAAAATAAAGGAAAAGACTTTTTATTTGATATATGTTGACCTTTGTCTTTATTTCAAGGGAGCAACAAGTGGTCCTGTATGTTCCCCTTATTAATCCACATCTGCATTTGATAAATCCAGATTGTTATTTGGGTCAACACCAGATCACACACACTCATCGACACCAGTCTCTGTTCTATATCAGTTTTTGCATCAAGACCTTGAATTATTCTCGGAGAAATCAACGGAAATGTTGAAACAACCTCAGAACGTTAAAGAAAGAGGATCAGACCATCTTGGATCTGCCCCCTGATCCGGACCTGTAGCAAAGTTGAACAGGTTCCTCTCTGAACCACGACCTTCCACCTGGTGATCTTTGCGTAATCATGTCAGCTGACGGAAAAAACTAAATCCTCGGTGGAGGTGACTAATTCGTGAAGCAATTGTCGTTCTCACACAAAGATGATTGGTGATGTAACGTTTTTTTGTTCTTGTATAAACAGAATTCCGGCTCTGATCCACCTCCTTGAACCTATACACACACATCTGTGTCACCGGCTTTCTCTGATTCCCTCCCCAGTGATTTTCAACACAAAGGCCCCCCCCACCGTCCCATGAGAGTCGTCACATCATGAGATCACGTGGCCTGTTCCTACTCATTTACCTTCTGGGAAGCTGCTTTGGTAAGATCACATTTTGAAGTCTTTTCTTATCCAGACAGAAAAAGGAAAACGCCTGATGATATTCTAGAGTTTCTCTTATTGTTCAGCTTGTCTCATTAAAAGTCTAAAGTCACATTTGATCCTGCTTTTGTCCGTGCTGTTGTAGCTCAGTGCCCCAGAGCTCAGGTGTGTACAAAAAACATTAAATACACAAAGCTGTTTATACAAACCTGGAATTGTCCCTCAGTCCTGCACACACCACTCTGCTGCAGGGAACCACAGACAACAGTCCCCTGACAAATGATTCCTACCTGGGAAACGTTTCCTGTAGAACCTCAGTGCCCAGAACACATCTAAAGACCTAATGTTCTGTTGGTTTGGCTCCATTCACTGTTTATGAGAACAAAAGAAAGTCTATGCAATCGAGGCCGCCGCCATATTGTTCCAACGATAAAGAGGAAATCGACAAAAGGACAAACCTGTCGGACGTCTCTACCTCTTTAACCCCAAATCCTCCACTATATGAAAGAAGATATAACTGACCTGCAGGGACAGGATGTTCACGTAATTAAATAATTAACCATGATGCACTGCAGCCTTTAATTGTATATATATGTATAACTACTAATTTAGCTCAGATGCAGATTTGTAAAGTCCTTTTCTCTCCATATAACCAAACTAACGTGAGAGATGCCTCAGACTATTGTTCAGTCTGCTCCCTAAATGACAAAGTAAGACTCAAACCAACAGGATCAGATGTAAAGAATCTAATAATATAAGAAAGACCTTCGGGTGTGAAAGTGTCCCACGTCTCTCAGGATCTCGGCTCAGCTCTAACAATCAACTTTGTCTTTTTCCCAACAGGGCAATCAAGCGCTAATCGGTAAGACCAGGAAGTTCCATCATTACAGTTGTGCATCATGTTTTCTTTCCCACTTTTCTTCACAACATTATTTCCCTCTGGTCTCGATTGAGTGATCCCTTACTTTTGTCTTTTATCTTGTAAATCTACAGAAATGAATCGTGCACTTCAGGAGAACCCTGTGTTCCGGTGAGTGAAGCGGACGCTTATTATTATTATTATTGTTACAGTTCAATTCACTTTCATAACTTCACCAACACATCCAGTTTTTTTCCACTTATCTGCTTTTATAATCAATTCAGTTAGTTTTTATAGGCTAAGTGGGATTTTGCTATAGCTAATGTTAGCATCGACAGCTACTTACTTACCAATGCAGCAAAAGCGTGACCATCAACCGTTAAAAATCTCTTTCAATGTTACTAGAGAAGCTTTTAGGATTTTCTTTTCTATTTGAATGTGATTGCAATTGAATTGACTCTGGAGAGAAGAAGTGGCAGCAACATTTAAGTCTCTAATTGGGCAAAACTTTATATAACTTTATAAAACTTTAGCTTTTTCCAAATATATTTAAAGACATAGAGTTTTGAGAATTGGGTCCGGCCATTCTCTGGAGTTTGCCTCTCAAGCAGGAAGAAGCAGCCGGAGATTCTTTGAGTCAGACACGTTCACAACAACAGGAAATATGTCTGCAATGTTGGGGGCGTGGCTACAGAGCTGCAGAAGACTTAAACGTTTAAATCACACAGCGGAAACTTTTTGTTTGCTCTCAAATCTCGTGTTTCCAACTCGTCAACCCCGACGGGATCTTCTGCTTGTCTGGTTCCTCGAGTTCATCCTGAAGTTTTTCTTTTTTCTTTTGGAGCAACTGACTCGGACACTTGTGACACTCCTTCAAAGTCGTGGTTTGCTTGTGACTCTGGAATTCTAGGAATGATTTGAATGCACCGTTACAAAAAATGCACCAAAATCACAAACCAACAGCTTTAAGATCTGTTACCTTCAGAGAGTTTATCAATACATCTGGTAGTTTTAAAGGTGTGGACGGCACAACACCGGCACTAGAACGATGGCCTGGATGTGCCTGCGGCAAATTCCAGTGCACTGGAGTCTGTCATGTCGAGGGTGACTTGTTTGTCTTTGTTGTCTGCATTGTTGGGATTGTGAGACGTTTTGTTCCTGCTGTGTACAATTACATCACACTTGTTGTGTCTGATGAGCCGATACGCAGCCTGTGACAGTCACCAGTTCAGAGTTAACTCGTCTTTTGGAAAGACAACTGAATCTATCAGAACCCCCAAAGTCATTCCTTAGAAATTGTGTAGATAATCCGGTCACCATAGATGTGTGTGTAGCAATGTTTCCATTCAGCCCCAGTGAAACAGCAACCAGCCACAATCTGTCCGGTGAAATCTGTTCCCACCCTGACTTCTCATTGTGAAGCACATTTCATGGACGTTGTCTGGATATAAGAAGGTTCATACGTCCAGAAACAGCTGCAGCTCTTTGACTCACCGCTGGGGAAATGGAACAAATGATCTGAATCAGCTTAAATTATTTCTTTCCAGTTACCTTTAAAGGACCCATATTATGCCCATTTTACCACAAGTTGATATGGTTCCTTGGGGTCTTAATGAAATGTCTGTAACATACTTTGGTCAAAATACCACAAGGATCATTTAAAACAGCAGCTTTTTACCCTGTCTAAAACAGCCCTCCTCAGATTGACCTGTTTTGAGTCGGGCCGTCTCTCCTCGGAGCCGGTGAGATGATGGTGGGGGGGGGGTCCAAGGCCATGTAGCAAGACTCCCTACATGGGCATGGTGTGACTATGATGTATTTTCGGTCGTAATCCCATTGGACGCACTCTAGTGTATCGTTTTTAAGACATAGTGGAACCACAACAAATCGCGGGAGTTGTTTTTTTCCAGAGTTTTTGGGACGGTAGACATGCCAGATGCCCAAATTAACGTGTAGAAGCACTACACAAGTGGAATTTTCATAATATGTCCCCTTTAAAATGATCGTTCCACCCATTGGGTTATATTTCACGCTTCTAAAGTAAAACAGTATTCTTTAAAACAGAGGTTTCCAGCCTTGTGTTGCCTCTGACGTCTTTAACAATCGTGTATTGTCTGGTTTTAACTTTCAAATGTCTACGAGTTAACAGCTCCAACAATAAGTTTTATAGAATCTCTCCCTCCACCTCTGGCAGCTACCCCAGTAACACGCTGCTGACACAAAGTACATCCGACCTCCAATCAGTGTTTGTACTTTAATACTCAAACTAAAACTTTCATGGCTCTAACTTCTTATTGCTCTTGTCATTCATTCCAAGGGCCGGGATTCAACCTCACACGTCCTCCGCTGTGTGGGGCTGCCGTCGGACGACCAGGGCACGGGCTACGTGCGCAGACTGAAAGACGTGCTGGAGGCAGCGATGGACCTGTACAGCTTCATGGTACGGCTCAGAGCCAGCACCGCCGGGAGTGTCCCAGTGAACACGCAGCTGGAGGAATGTTGTTTTGTGTTCCAACCTGACCAGTCGGTGCTGTACGGCAGTTTGTCAGGAAGCAACAGACGCACGTTCTACACTGACACAGATCAGTGAGAGACTGTTCTGGAGCTGGAGGTTGATTGGTTGATTGATTTTTATTTATGGATTAGCAGAAGATAGGAAATACAATGTTAAAGTGAAAAAACACTTATTTCCAATATGGTGCCAAGATGTCGAGACAAAAACAAACAAAACACACAAACTAATCGAGAAACAAGATAGGTCACAAAACAAACAAATGTCTCATGTATTTGTCGGCCTGTTTTATTTATGATCTCCTTTACTGACTGTTCAGTTGAACACATTTATCTATTGGACATTAAATAAATCCACTATCATCTTTTTCAGTGATCGATTTTTATTTATGGATGAGCAGAAACTATCAGGGAAAAAAAACGATAGGATAAAATATTAAAGTGAAAAAGCACTTATTTCCAACATGGTGCCAAGATGTCGAGAAAAAAACAAAAACACGAGATCAAATCATAAAAACTAAACAATATCCAAAAAAACCGTCAGATTTATTTGTCGATCTTTTAAATTAACATTTCAATTATTTGACGTTAAAATATCCACAATGTTTTCACGTCCTTTCATCCCCACAGAAGACGAGCGTGACAGGAGTGCCCGTCCTCAGCCTGCAGGGGGCGCTGGAACTGAATCTCGATGCGGACCCCATGCAGAACGAAGCCCTGGTGCAGATGTGGCTGGAGGTGAAGATCAAGCCGCTGCTGAGATCCATCACCAAACAATTCCTGACCTGCCTCAGCACCAAGAGCTTCAGCTGCTCCACCTACCAGACTGTGTACGTCCATCTCTGTGTGTCAGTGAGCTTCATTGACCACGGCAGCTTCTCATCCTCCTGTGTTTCCTTCCAGGGTGAGGGAGCTCAGCCTCCATTACTCTCACATGGAACCAGTCAGACAGAAGTGGATCTACAGCTTCTTCATGTACCCCTTCCTGTCCGGAGACAGAGTCGCTGGTAAAAGTTTGATTCCCTTTACAAGTCTCACTTCTAATTAACTGGGAGAACACATTCAAAGGTTTTCTTCATCACATTCTCAGTTAGTATATGCATTTTCATACACTGATTTACAAGGCCGATGGGAAATAAACAAAGAAATAATGCTAAATCAAATATGTAGCATAACATTTTTTAAATATAAATAATTCTAAATACACATCAAGCTCACAAATTACATCCCATGAACTAAACAACAATAAATCCCTGAACAGGAACAATGTAAATGCACTAACTAATAAATAAATCACATAAAACACTGACACGCGGTAAAAATGTCTTCACATCCTACCGTCCAATTATCTTGCTGCTTTAATAAGTAAATGAACATCTAAATAGTATGATCTGGATCTGTGCACAAAGTGATAATAAGAACAGTTTTCATCCAAGACTATTGTGCAAACACTTTTGTGGAGAAGAATAAAATGTGCAGGGTGTGGCCCATTGTACAAAAGCGTCACAGTATGAGGATTGACAGATTTAATCTGAGGCAAACTGAAACTGAAGCAGACTGAGACGAGGACATACCGTCCCTCCGTCTCCTCATGCAGCTCCATCACATCACGGATCTGGATTCTGATTGGCTCGGCACCAAACTGCACAAACTCATAAATATCAGTTCCCTAAAGGTGTCTAATTAAAAACATATACATATATATTCAGTGTAAAAAAGGAATCCTATCATCAGTATCTACTCCAACTTTTGGTGGCGCAAATTTCGTGGGATTCTAGTTTTTTGCATCAGCAGATTGAAATGCTTGGATATGCGACATCACATGATGTATTCCTTCTCTTCTGTTTTGTTGATGTGTGATTATTTGTGTGTAACCTCTGTGCAGGTTGTGCGAGTCGGAACGAGAGCAGCGAGGACTGGCTGATGAAGAATTTCGGTGCTTTCAGAGGCATGGCTCGGTTAAATGATCTTTCCACTCTCAACATGGTCTTCAGCGGAGTGAGTGAACTTGATTTACAGGATTTACAGCCTCAGGGCACAAGAGAGCGGAGAATTCCAACAGCTGTTTCCCTCCAGAGACGTTCAGAGGAAACGTTCAAACACCAAACACGTTCCCAACCTCCTCCTCTGTTCTCATCCACAGCTGGAGGTTCTTCATCTGCTGTGCCCGGCGCAGAAGGCCGAGCTGCTGATGATGCCCGGGGTCCAAAGTTTGGACAACGGCACCTTAACGCTGATCTTCCACAGTTTGCTGACAGGGGGCCCTCGTCCCCCTCACCCTTCTCCCTCTCACCCTCCTCCAACAATGAGCCCTGGCCACAACTGGACGACCCCTAGCCACAACTGGACGACCCCTGGCCACAACGGGATGAGCCTTGGCCAATCCTGGACGAGTCCTAGTTTTACACCCAACTATACTCCACAACCGACATATAACCCTGTGTCTCCACACCAAGGCGTCAGAGAGGTACTGGGATGTTGCGTGAATTCTTCCAGGTCTTAAATGCTCATATATCATAGTATTACTTTTTTTTTACTGAGTTATTGCGTTTTTACCGATGCTTCTTACTTTTTTCTATCCCCTTGTTGATTTCCTGTCACAAGTCCCATGGCCACAAACACAAATCTCCCCTCCACAATTTAAGAACCACTGGTTTGTCCTGTAGAAAGCTTGTAACGCACCACTCGTGTCCCACTTGCAGGTTGTGAACGGCTTCATGACGGCTTTCAAACCCATCGGGAGCTTCGTCCATGAGTTTGTGTCCTTCACACGTGAGGTACAGTCGCTCACTCTGTGCACACTCACATTCACACACACACACACACATTCACTGACGTACACATGTAAGTGACTCCTGATCTGCTGTGTTCCCTCCAGAGAAACGTGTCAGAGATCAGAAGCACGACTCTGACCCAGTTCCTGCTCAACTGGACCCTGGCGGAGCTGGCAGACATGTACCGGCCGCACAACGCCTCCGTCAGCCCAGAGCTGCCAGAGTTCGATGTGACGGACGTGGAGGACTGGTACAAGCAGGTGGTGATGCCCGTGTTAAGGAGGTTTTTGCCAAACTCTGGGGACATGATGCATCAGAACATCAAACTCGGCTTCCACCAATTGTTGTAAGTTCAGCACAACTATTTGATTTTCCCTTTTGTCCTCTTTAGGCTCGTTGTTTTTGTTTTACTTCACTGTTCAGCAGCAGGAGCAGATATTTTCTAAATAAAGACCATAAAAACAACATTGTACTCTGCAAACATGACATCAAATCTATACAGATGTGTCTGTTGATGTGGTAAAATGCCATTGCTTGTATAATTGTGTTATTGGCTCGTTTTGGCCTTCTTCCGCCCCCTAGTGGTCAATTTATTATACATGCTCGTTTAATTGAGGACACTCAGTCCAGCCTAGGTCAGTCTATGTTCCTGTGTAGTAACGTGATGTATTATTATGTCTCATAAAAGTGTGTGTGTTGTTTTTGTGCAGCTATCTGGACCATCAGGATGACAATGAAACCTCTGAGATCCAGGATGTTTGCAGCATCACCCTTGATAAGAGCCCTTGTGGGGTGAGGCTCCAAGTTATTAATCCTACTTTAATCAATAACGAATGATTAGAATTCCGTGTACGTGGAGACTCAGTACTCATACTATATATGTAAATATATTTTATTGTTTTCCGCCAGCTGACGAACGCAGTGCAGCACGTGGCCCGTGTGTTACACTGCGTCGCTCGTTCCAACCTGACGATGACGGAGGAGACGATCATGGATCTGATCATCGAGCTCACCAAACGTCTGAACTCACTCATGAAGGAGTTATCCACAACCGTGAGTATCATCTTTATATGTATTTATCACATTCATAATCAAACATTTTCAGCTGTTGATGCATTTTATGTGATTTTTCATTGGATCTTCAAAATAAAAGCCCTTTTCGCTGTTTACAGATAGTGTTGATGTTAACACACTTTTGACGAATATAAACTTCTACTATTATATATTATATTAATAATAATTTAGTGTCAAACAATTGTAGAAAGAAGAATTCCTGTCTTTTTTTCCAACTGTGCATTTAAACCTTAAGCTCGGGTTTAACGTTTGAATTACGTTTTAAAAAATAGTTTTTGATAAAGCTGCATTTAATAAACAAATTTATTTAGATTTCTTTTGCCTTTATAGACAATCACAGACACAAAACTTTCACCAAAACCTTTTATTTACGCAGCATTTTGAAATTAAATCTAAAATTCGCGTCCCCCCCCCCCCCCCCCACAGGACTTCAACCAGTTGGGCTCGGACATTAGCAAGATCTTCTCTGAGGAGGAATCTCCGTCTATGACCCAGCAACACCTGCAGGACCCGGAGTTCATCAAGCTCTGGTTCAAGGTCAAGCTGATGCCCCTCCTGCCGGCCGTGCCCCCCCCACTCCTCGCCTGCCTCAGCACCAAGAACTTCTCCTGCCCCGTCTTCCAAACCATGTGGGTGCACAGGTCCGAGCTGCTCATTTCAGTGCAGTACCCAAGTGTAGTGATTGTCATTTTGTGTTTGTGTCTCCATGTCCAGTGTCGCAGAACTCAGCAATTACATGAGTGTCCTGGAGGCTGATCCAATGTACAGTCACACAATCTATCACAACTTCATCTACCCCTCGCTGCTGAATAAACAGACCTCTGGTGAGCAAGCTGATGATCTTCATACGGAGTTAAAGACATTTTTCATATTTTCATCCAGCATTTAATTGGATTTATAGATAGATGTATTTAAATCTTTTCCTGAGCAAAAACAGTTAAAAAACACAGTGTAAAAGATACTTTTACTTGTGTATCAAAAACATACAAAATAGTTTATTGTATTATTTTGATTGCTGATACAGTAATATGTATCATTTGAGTGTCTAGTTATTTAATATGGAGCCAATTTTAGCTGCTTTTTATACTTCCAGTACTTAATAAGTATTATTAAATTAGATTATATTTTAAAGCAGCATATCACTGTTTGAGTTGCAGTGATTATAACAATAGGCTGATGTATGATAATGATGCAATTTCTAAAATTATTATTATTTTATTTTTTTCTATTTATCGTGTTTTCTACGTAAAATAACTGATAAAGTAGAAATTAGTATGTTGAATGAAACGGAAATATTCAATTTAAATACAAGTACTTCCACTTCATCAAGAACGAAATGATGATGTAATCTGGTTCATTTAAAATCTATGAATGAATTTCTGTGCTCGTGTTTCAGATCCAAGCTGCCTCACAGCCAATAGCAGCGCAGAGTGGCTGAAGAAGACCTTTGGCTTCTTCTCCAGATTCGCCTACATCACTGACTTCTACAAGCTGAACCCAAACTTCACTGGAGTAAGAACATCCAGTAAATACTTTGTCTGCTGAAGTACTGCTGGAGTGAAGCTGTGTAGTAACCTGTAGACTTGTCTCCTGTCCTGTGATCAGCTGGAGGTTCTTCACCTCCTCACGCCAAAACAAATAACAGAGATGCTGCTGGTGCCGCTCAGGACTCCTCCGAGCCAAGATGTCGTCATCGACCGGGTGTTTGACTTCCTGATGGGGTCTCCTGAACAGTTTGCAGGGGTCTTAGAACACCTGCCTCAGCTCGCCATGATGGTAAACTCTCATCCACCACATCCACCATCCTGCACCGATAACTGTCGCTGTGCTGATATATGATTAAAGTATTTAATTTCTCAGGTCAATACCTCCTGTGATGTCTTCAAACAAATGTGAGTACTTTTACTTTAATAACTTCCATGATATTATTCTTCAAGTTAGCTGAAATATGATTACGATATCAAGAGGGTTATATTTATAAGATAAGATTTGTTTACCATGTGAGCCATGACATAAATACATGTACTTTTATGTCACAATATTGAATTTAATTATGGATTAACTTAAGGTAAATGAATAGAGAAAGTTCAGGCGTGAAATAGAAAAAAAAGGTTTTATCGATACAATACTCAAAAGCTTGAGAATCGCTGTATAAATGTACTTATTATGAATTTATACCTATTATTATTAACTATTTCTTCATCTGTTTGTGGGTTTTTCGGGACAGTATCTCAAAACGTTGTGATAAGATTTTAATAAAAGTTTGTAGAAAGTTTGGTCATGGATCTTTTTCTATATTTAATCAACAAATTCAAAAAGTTGTGTAGTTTTGATGAGCTATCAGGGTTCTAGTTAAATGTTTGTGTTTCTTCTTGGTCAGTTTTGTGCGACTGTACGAGGCCGTTCCGTCTCTTCCTCCGGACATCGAGCCGGTCCTCTGGGCTGGAATAGACCAACTGATTAGAGTTGCTCCAGAGGGTCAGTCTCACTTTTTAACACATACACTCACAATTAACTCACAAATACAATTCAAGCTTTTATTTGTATTTACATTTTTCTTAATTACATTTTATTGTCTAGTGTTAACTGAGTGTTTTGTGTGTCTGTTTGAGCAGAATGTGTTCCAGCCAACATCACGGTGAGATCTCTTATTAAATTGGCTTAAATTATATTTCCAATTAATTAATTCATTACTTTATTATTTTGTACTGATCTTGCAATATTTTAATTTGAATGTATTTCATCTTTCATCCCCAGTGCCCAGTTACTCACTTCAATGGTAAGAACTCAGTTTTCATACCATTTATCACTCATGACATCATTTTAAGTGCTTTGAGAGTTTAACTTGATGTTTTTCTTTTCACAGCCTCACACTGCAGCCGAGTCAACAGGTATTCATATTATATTATTATATGTTTATAACAGAACCGCTGGAGCCGTCTCTGATGTGTATTTGTCGTTTTTCTCAGCTCGGACCTGGAGTTTCACTTGAGCACTTCCACCTCTGTGTACGTCTCCTGTAATTTTACCCTGGAGAAATATGCATGTGCAAAGGTGAGTCGAAAATTTGGAATAAAATAAATATGTGGTATTTGTGCAACTTGCTGCCTGTGGCTAAATAAACTAAATGACTGTGTCTGGCGTGCAGCTGGAGGACTTCACAGCCAATCAGCTGGCGTCTCTGCTGAAGTGTGACCTGCCTGGAAACAGCAGCCACTCCAAAACGCTGTGGAAGATGCTGCTCACGAAACTCTCCAACATCCTGGACCCGGCTCTGGACCTGCTGGCCAACGCCGTGAGTCGCTTTTTAAACCTAACGATGATTCAAATGTTCAACACCTGAAATGAGCTCGAAGGAAGTTTCTCCTGATTTAACCCAAACGTTCTCGCTCGCAGTCGATGACCATGTTGGGTCCGTCAGCGTTGGAGGTGTTGGACGTGATCGGAGAGATCCGAGTGTCGCTGCTGACTGACGAGCAGCTGAGGAACAGCAGTGAGATCAGGAAGTGGTTCTCCGGACGCCTGAGCGCCTTCCTGCCGTCTGCGTCTGTGAGGTTCCTCCGCTGCCTGGGCCACAGGAACCTCAGCTGTCAGTCCTACCAGCAGATGTGAGTAATCATCCGTGCTTCCTATCCTTGTGAACACTTTGAGGGAATGCCTTTAAATTCAGTACACACATTCACTTGGCCTCAAAGATGAACTGATTCGAAATTTAGAGGGTCAAACCTTTGCCTTGTGAACACGTTATCTTAAAAACGCCCTTAAGTAATCCTTTCAAATTTGGCACAAATGCTCAGTTGGATTCAGATATTAACTGATTGGATTTGGTTGGTCAAAGGTCAAAGGTTAAGGTCACGAGGGCCTCACACCAGCAAAGTAATTTATCTTGGATTGAAGAAGATTGAAGATTCTGTGTTATGATGTGAGATGTTTGACCCTTGTGACGATCCCAGCGAGGGAAATCAACCTTACTCTTCTCTGTGTGTGATTCTATCGTCAGACTGCAGGTGTTTATCCACCATTTTGATCACATGACCCTAAAACAGCAGCACGTGGTCTTGAAGAACTTCATCCTCCCTCTCCTGTCACAACCACACTCAGGTACCGGCTGCCCCGAATCACCATAAAGCTGCGACTGCTTTCAGGAAGTCTGTACAGAAATGTGTTAACGCCTTCACATGCATCTCTTTATCTCCGTGCTGCTCCAGGTCCAGGTTGTGTGAACGGCTCCGGAAACAGCACAGAGTGGCTCAAGAAGAATCTCGGCCCATTTTCTGCGTTCTTGTCTATTACGGAGCTTCTGGATCTCAACCCACGCTTCAACGCTGTAAGGGCAAATAGCAAAGATCTAAAAGAATTAACCAATCCTGTTACTGCTTTGTTATTTCCAGCTGTTGTAAACTTCTTCTTCCTTCCTTTCGGTCTTTCTAGATTGAGGCCCTGCGCCTCCTGACTCCAAAGCAGAGCGCGGAGCTGCTGGTGTCGACTCGTCCTTCACTCCGGGACAAAGAGCTCATCATCAATCAGCTGTTTGATTTCCTGACGGAGGCTCCCGAGCAAAACAAAATTCCAGAGTTCTTGTTCTTCCTCAACGTGTTCCTCCAAAAGGTAAACAGAGCCCGGATCTTTGCCTTCAGAAACCTTCTTCACCGCTTCTTAAAATAATCATCTGTGTTCTCTGCTTTTCAAGGGAAATCTGTCCTGCTCATCGTTCATTACACTGTAAGTTCATGTCTGATTACAGTATGTTGGGGTTTTCACATTAATAATTGAGGCGTTTAGATGTTAACTCCACATGTGTTGGTGTTCCAGGTTCACCAGAGTGGACATGGCCCTGACTGAAGTTTCTCCTGATGTAGCTTCAAACATCACCTACAGCAAGGTGGTCTTGTCCAAGCACCTTCCACCAGGTGAGAAACAGACTGTCAAATCATATTAACTCACACAAAAGGATATTTTGATCCTTTCGCCTCAAACTTTACTTTCATACTTTCTACTTTTTTACTTTAAGACATTTCCAGTTTTTTTATTATGACTGCACAAGTCATTGAAATGGAATTATTCCAGTTCTTATTGTTTTTTTGGATCCTATCCCCAAAAATTCACCCTAATAAATTGGAATATAATAAAATGTTGGGATCTCAATTCATCATGAGGATGAAGCACAATCGCAAACTAGAATTCCTCTCAGTAGCGCACACACCTCCGCCAACGTTCTTATTAAATTCAATCAAACTCATAGATCCTCTAAAAATATAAGATTAATTTAACCAAGACACATTAATTCTTCCATGGGAAATTAGAAACACTGTGTATGAACCAGAATCATTTTCATTATCAAGACTGAGCTTTAAAATTTAAAGTTTTTCTTTTATTCCTCGTACATGATTTTTTTCCCCCCATTATTACGTTTCCTTAATGTGAAGTTAT
This sequence comes from Pleuronectes platessa, assembly GCF_947347685.1. NCBI lineage: Eukaryota > Metazoa > Chordata > Actinopteri > Pleuronectiformes > Pleuronectidae > Pleuronectes > Pleuronectes platessa. The sequence goes on along the minus strand of NC_070628.1, from coordinate 5,375,393 downwards.
CACATCAATGCATTTTAATTATCCTTGATCTGTGTTTTTATAGATTGCATCATATACAGTGGAAATGTAAGTAAATGTGTTTTTGTATGTTCTTAATATTTTTCTCATTATTTAATGATAAAAGTCCAATAACCATCTCAACCTTCTTCCCACAGTGCAGCGTCACTATAACAAATGGTAAGTTCCTCAGTTTGTGAAATAAATATTTAAAATAATCAAATATTTAAATTTTCATCATCAACCTGATTTAATTTGTTTTTTTGTCTGTTTTCTCAACAGAAACCGACATTTGTAGAGGAGTGAACAGGTGAGCTCCAGAAAACACCAAATATGATCATGTTTATAAATTAAATATATTAATAATTCTCAAATCCTTTGAACCACAGCACCGGGCTGCAGCTGCTTCTCTCCAGCGGAAACTTGGACGGACGTCTGTGTGACTTCGCCGTCGAGGAATTTGCTTGTGCCTCGGTAAGATCACGATATAAAGATCCTAAAAGCTGATCTCAAAACAGCCACAGTCTGTCGGTGTGCACTGTTTCTCACCTGTTGTCGTCCTGCTCTTCCATCACACAGCTGTCAGCGCTGACCGCAGAACATCTGGCTGCTCTGCTGATGTGCAGCCGCTCGTCAAACTCCAGCGGATCCCGACCCGTCTGGAAGCTGCTCCTCTCCAAAGCTTCCCACGTGCTCGATGGAGCTCTGGATCTTCTCGCCAACAAGGTACCAAACAGCCGTTCTCCTCATTTGTACCAATCACAGTCACGCACATCGTAAAAATGCACAAAAGTTTCACAATATATCAAACTCTGTGTCCAAGTGTGTGTGTTTTTGGATTTGTTAAAATAATAATTTCCTTTTGTATCGACCATAAGCTGTCAGTAAAGAAGGATGACTTATTTCCACTTCCTTCAAAACTGAAACAAAAATGTGGATATGGGTGCAGCCATCTTTCTTTTATAAATAATTTGGAACCAGAGTCTGTTAAGTAGTGACGTCTCAGCCTGTTTTCATATCATCAGATAACAAATTAAAACTAAATTTACTGGAAATGTTTACAAAAATGACAGAAACCATCTTCAAGAAAACTTTATTTGACGATTACTATGACTTTTTTAGTTTTTAGTCCAAGTCCCGTCCACTAACATGGAGCAGGCTGCGTTTATTTACCGATAGATCATCATATCCTCAGTATTTATACACAGTCTATCGTACTGAGAGAGTTTTTAATACCCTTTCTTTCAGACTCTGGACCCCAGAAATCCTGCGTTGTCCCTGGTTCTGGATTCAATACGAGAGATCCGATTGAACGTCTTAGACATGATCAGCATCAACCACCCGGCCCTCGTCCAGCTGTGGTTCGCCCGCCGACTCCGCCCGCTCCTGTCGGCGGTGTCCCCGGACTTCCTGTCATGTGTCGTGACGAAGGGACTGAACTGCACCACCTACCAACGCATGTGAGCAGCAGCGACACGTTTCCTGTGACCTTTAACCTCTGTGCTCCGATGAGAGAAATCTGAGTTGTCAGAATATTGTCGCCCTCTGAATTTATCTTGTTGTTTTTTAACTCAGTCTGCAGATTCTGAGTCAGCTCCGGCCCAACATGACTTTAGCCAGGCAGAGGTCTGTCTACGTAAACTTCATCAAGGTCTTCCTCACCAGGAACGACACTGAAGGTACTTGATCACAATGTCACCAGAAAGAAAAAGAGCTCAAGTTAAGATTAACGTTTGGAAGCAACATCAGTTAGTGATGTCTGTAGTGATGAATGAGACATTGGATCTCAGCTGCATCTCTTGCATTGACCTTTGACCTTTGACCTTCAAAAGCTTTTTCAATGAACTAGTGGTTTTGTGTTTCAGACCCGAGCTGCAGCCTCAACACCAACAGCTCTGGAGAATGGCTGCAGAAGAACCTGGCAGGTTTCTCCGACCTCCTCTCGTTCCCCGATCTTCAGATGCTCTACGCCAACTTCTCAGCGGTACCTCCTGCTCCCTCTGATCTCCTGATTATTCTCTATACAACCTGTTGTTTGTGTTTGTGTGATATATATATGTGTGTGTGTCTGTGCTCGTGCAGTTGGAAGCGTTGCCTCAGCTGACGGTTCTACAGCTGGCACAGATGTCCTCCACCCCTGGTCAGATCCGATCTGCTGCCCAGGTCAACATGGTGATGGAACACGTCCCCAGCCGACAGCTCGCTGCTTTCTTTGACACGTTCTCACCTGCTGCCATGGTGAGTGAGCCTCACGTGTTCAATCCCCTGAGATTATAACTTTAAATGGTTTTTAAGTCAATCGAAATCAAGTCAAACTACAACCCAGTCGTTTCTCTGTGGTTCCTGTTTCCTTTAATCTCTTCTCTATCTGTTCTCTTCCTCTGAAGGCCCACGTGAACATGATCCCCTCTCCGGTGAGGTCGGCCATGTTGCAGGTTGTGTTTGATCGAGCCGACCTCTCCAGCGACTCGGTGAGTGACTCGGCTGTGATGCCGTGGCTCCTCCTCCGCCTGCCGCCGCTGCTGGTGGGTCTGTTACCGCGACACGTTGAATCGTACTTCACGATAATGAACAGAAGGAACTGCAGCATCGAGGAGCTGGGGTATGTCCCGATGTTTATTATTCATTTGACTTATTCTTTAAATGTTTGAAGTGAAAGTCAAGTTAGTGGGAGAGTGATCTCAGACTTAGAGCCCACTGTGTATCAGAAAACAGAAAAATCCATCGACTTATTCTTTATTGTTTCATTTTCAGAGTCATGGAACTGAATTCAACGATCTCGTCTCTCAGCAATGAGACGAAGGGCGAAATCCACAGCAGCATCATTCAGATGCTCAGAGGTAAAGGAATCACACTTTCACTTCACTTTTTATATCTTTTATCTATTATATATGTATTTTATTTAGATATGTTTATGTCTAAATAATTGTTACTTTGTATAAATATTAGAAAAAGGGAGTTAATAAGAAGTAAATAGTGAGTAAATATATATTGTTTCTTTTTATTGCTTTTCTTATGTGTGTTGTATTTATTGTGTTTTTATGTTTTTATGTTTCTATGTTCATTGTCTGCACCAATAACCAGAGCAAATTCCTTGTAGGTATAAACCTACTTGGCAATAAATACTTTCTGATTCTAAATCTGATTCTGGAAGAAAATGAGTTCTGGATCCGCCCGTTTACCATCTCTGAAACCAAACCTTCACTCCTGGTTTTAACTTCAGCTCTTTCACTTTCTCTCATTCAAGGACCAACACCTCTCCGATGCTACGGCGACAACTACAACCACAGCTACTACATCTTCCTGGAGAGCAGGTTCATGGGATTCCAGTTCCCCAACCTGACCACCTTCCTGTCGCTCATGCCTCACGACAAAATGCCACAGGTGGACGTCCAGACATGATAGAAAGCCTGTGTGAAGACGAGAGTAGAAACCAAATGAGGAGAATGAGTTATTTCCTGTCTCCTGTTCTCCTAGTTGCTGAACTCCATGCCTCCGTCACATCTTGGTGATTTCCTCCGTCGCCCTGACATCGTCGACAGTGATGCGCAGCTCTGTGTCCTCTTCAACAGCTACACCCAGACACTAGAGTTCCTGGAGAAGGTGTGTACCACAAAAACAAGTACACAAAGAAGCCTCAGTGAGTTTATGATATATAACCTTGTTCATGTGTGTATTCTCTACAGGAGTCTCTCCCTGTGGAGGTGAGGCGACCCACGCTGCCTTGCGTCTGGCCGATGGCTCTCAGCAGCTCCAAGAGGTCAGAGGTCAACGCCTGGTTTGACCGAAGCCTCAACAACTACTATGAATTCCTCACAAAGACTCTGATCAGCCCCGACACCACAGACAACGCCACCTGTCTGGCCTTCCAAAAAGTGTGAGTACAATGTACACACGTTTCTTAAAAATGCATGAATACAATAATAAGTATATATTGCATATAAAAGCAGAAACTTAGTACACATTTACATATACAAGTACATATAATGCAAATATCCCCTTTTATCTGGAAGGGCTCAGTACAAACTGTATATCTGCCTTCAGACGTAGTAACAGCCCAAATACTTAATAAACCACAAACGTGATACAATTCTGCAGCTTTAAATGTAATTTCCTGCTTATGTAAAAGCTATTACATGTAAATCTATCTGTTAATAGCTAGATATGATCATGTTAATAAAGCTTTTGGTGCTTTTATTCTACTTTTTCAGATAATATACACATTTATAAGCACCTATTGGCCTTTTCATGAGAAGATTCTCAAGGGTTTAAATTCATCATCAACATGAAGGTGTATTGAAATCAACATTATGAATTCTTTACGTCTGTTATCAAGTGAATTTAGATTTTTAGGTAAAATGTGTTTGGTTTCATTTTGTTTTATTTCAGCATCTCAGTTCTTGGCGACTACAACTACACAGCTGTGGACTTTGTGAGGGGAGACGTGTTCACCAGCATCAGGTCCTACCTCCACTCAGGTCAGTCTGCAGAGCCAATCACATGAGACTAGATAAGATCAGATAAGGTAAATTATTTTAAATGAAATGATCAATGAACCTGATCCCTCATCTGCCACCGACAGACTTATGGATTTATGCAAAGTCCAATAGGTTCGATTTATAATTTATGATGTTTTTAGTATTACATAGGATCGAATAAATGATTTTTTCATAGTCATACCAGAAAATGATTAAAAAAATAGACAAATATTGCCTAGAATTACAGAATTGCTTTATTTTTAAGAATATGACTTATTTTGCCCGGACCTTGATAAACAACAGAAAATATTAATATTTTAGTTTCTCCTTAAATCAATTAGAAACAAAGACGGGTTCCCTGATATTGTTTTGTATTGAACATTATTTTTCCACTAATATCAGACTTGAACAAAATGGTCAAGGTGCGGAAACATTTCAATCAGTCTTGTTCTATTTGTAGAGTTAGTTTTACTTATGTCAATATAATTTCTTTACAAATCTTTCTCCACAAACTAAAAACATACCTCTTCCAACTATACCTTGCACTTTGTAGTTTTGCTTTATTTTTGAAGAAATTGTACTTTCTTGATTCTTGTTGTTCTGGGTTTGTACCCTCGGGGTTGATGCACTTATTGTAAGTCGCTTTGGATAAAAGCTTCAGTTAAATGAAATGAAATGTAATGTAATGTGCTATAATTTCTCTAATTAAAACCTTTATAATGCTCCGTTGTAGCGACGGTGCCCAGGTGTTATAACTCCAGCGACCCGGAGCTGAACTCCACAGCCTGGTTCGCTGACTACATCGGCTCCTTCGCTCCTTCCCTCACTCTGACCGATCTCCAGGCGTTCGGATCACAGCAGGTACGGAACTCGTTTAGAAACCACGACACAGGTTGAACAGTAAAGAAACAAGTGAGGATCGGTCGATGAAGCTCAGATCTGCTGCTCAGTTCATCGCCCTCCCTCCTCCCCGCAGGTCCTCCAGGTGTTCACCGTGAACCTGGAGAACATCGCCCTCTTCAACCACTCGGTGTTTCAGCTCAACTTCACCAGCTACTACGTGGAGCTTGTGTATCTGCAGGAGAGCAACTTCAACCCCATACTGTGAGCCTCAGCTTGTGAAACGTGTCGTGAAACCCTCCAGATGTTCTTCTCCTCTAAATCCCTTCTTCTCTCTCTCTCTCTTTCTCTCTCTCTCTCTCTCTCTCTCTCTGCAGTTTGCCTCCGGTGTTTCGCTGTGCCGCTCCTGGGGCCGCGTTCACTCAGCTGTCTGAGGAGCTGAGTGTCATAGTGCTGAGGAACCTGACCGACATCTGCACAGACCTGGATCCACAGGTAGAGCATGACGTGTTAGTCAAAGGTCAAAGGTCATGGAGTACTCAGATAAACACGAGTTTGGCCTCTTGGACATCATGTCTCAAATCTGCCTTCAGGGAGTTTCCTTAATTTGGACCAGTTGTCACTTGGACTCAAAGATGAACTGATTAGTTTTTAGTGAGCAAAGGTCAAAGGTCACGCTGAAAACGTATGTAGACTGATTCTTGTGGAGGGTTGACTGATTGCCATGATGAGGACCTGTACCTGTTCAGTGAAGAAACTCTGTAAACTGAATACATTTTCTCTTTGCCGGTAGATCTCTTCAGCGTTGGCGGGTAACTTCGGTGATAACCTCGACGCCACGAATATCGCTTCCCTCGGGAACGAGGCCAGCAGCCTGTCCATGGACCAGATCAACTCAATCCGTGTGGAGGTCCTGCTGGCGTCGCTGAGCGTCCTCAGCACCGTGCTGGGCTGGAACGAGGGTCAGGCCAGGGCCATCATCCAGGCCATTATGTTGTCAGGCCAAATGCAGGTAACTGTCACCGTTTGCTTCACTCCACTGTGGTTTGATTTGAGATGTTACCATCACCCTCTTCATCATGTTCCCCTTCGTCTTCCTCCCACCAGATCAACAGCTCCTCGACGTTGATCATGCTGGGCTCTCTGGTTATGGGTTGTCCCACCACAGCGTTCACCAGCATCAACGCCTCCGAGCTCATTATTTCGGGTCAAAATTCTGCTTTCCTGGTGAACCTGATGACCGCCCCGCAGATCGTCCAGCAGGTCTTCGTCACTCAGGTACAGAAGTCACATCTCGGCTCGCAGGATCCATGCAGACGATGCTGATCAGTATAAACAGCTTTTTATTTATGTTGTCCAAAAGTCTTTACAAAAGTATGAAATGTCTCGTTTACAATTTGGATAAGCCGATTCAAGGTTATTGGGCTTGTGAGCAGAATTTATGTACTTGTTTATTTGCATTTTCACCGGAGACCCATTCAGGCCACATTTGAATGGCCGGTGGACCGAGGTGTAGTTAATGATGCATAACTGACTGACGTGAATTCACCGTCTCCCCCTCAGATCGTGTCAGTGAACAGCAACAGCGAGGCGATCATAGAGAATGTTCCGGATGCAATGGCCACTGAGATCCCTCCAGTGCAGCTGCTGGGCCTCTCCGGCAAAGACAGCGTTATCAAAAAGCTCAACAAGAAGAAATGGAAGAAGCAGCAGGTAGAGCGACGCACCCCGTGAAATACACACGTGTGTGTAAGCAGCACGCAAGCGCTCAGTCATGACATGTCACGTGTTTTCCATCAGGTGGAGTTATTCTTCAGTGTCATAGCTGTGGAAACTTCAACTGCGATGCTGGGAGGTGCAAACAAGTGAGTTTCAGTCGGGAAATAAATGTCCTGTATGATTTTCAGTATGTGCATACAAATACAAACTGTGTGTGTGTGTGTGTGTGTGTGTGTAGCTTGTCCTCCTCTGTGCTACAAGGGTTCACCTGCACCGGAGTGAGGAGCGTTAGAACGGTGCAGATCAAGAAGCTGATTAAAGCGTGTCGGAGAAAAGGCAAGAGGAAGGTCAAACTGGTGGAGACTCAGGTGAGAGACGTCCCCTTGAAGCCTGAAGCTTGAAATCGCTGCTTCCTGCATCAATGAAGGTGAAAGTGACTCTTTCCTCGTCTCCCCACAGCTGACGTGCATGTACAACTACATTAAAGGCGACTCGGACGCCACCAGCTTCGCCCTCTATCCCCCGGACGTGCTTCTGTACTACGAGTGAGTTTTGGACTAAAGCTAGAAACCGGTTAACCCCTAAATGCCTGAATTAATTTCCAATTATATAAAAAAATATATTATTTGTGTTTTTAGCTGTCATACAGATTCTAAATTAATTGGAGATTGTTAATTTCTATATAGCATATACAATAGAATTTGGGTATGAGGCAAATTAGCGACATTAGGCATAATGGGGCATACCCTTAATTTAACTAATTTTTCAGTCTCAGGTATGTAGAGACTGCTTTTGCTTGAAATTGAATTACAACATATGTTTCTGTACAATAATTGCTGTTCCCTCATCACAGTATTTCAAATACAACTTGATATCTCAAAATAACTTTGCTGCACAGTCCCAAGGGGCTAGTTTGTATTTTCCACTCCGACCACTAGATAGCGGCAGAGTGCGTCCAATACCTTCCTTGGTATGTGTAGTATTTGCACCATCAGGCACAATCGTCACCTCGGCGGCATTAAGACCAAAATGGGGTTTGAGGCGAATTAGCGACATTCAACTACAAGGGGTTAAGATGCAGTTCAAGTGAGTCACTGTTTCTGTTTCTCTGTCCCTGCAGTTACTCTCTGGTGCCACAGGCCAGCTGCAGGTCGTATTTTGAGGAGCTGGCGGACGCAGACTTCACCGTCTTCTCCTCCGACCTCAGCTACAAACGCACGGCTCTGTTCGACAACGCCAGGAGCTGCCTGGTGAGTCGGCGAACAACAAACACAACATCGGATCTCATCGTGGGGTTTAGTCTAAGGACATTGTGATTCCAAATATGCAGAAAACATCCTAGGTCCTGGCTTATTCCTACGAGGGTTTGGCGTCTTGGGAGAGCAGCAGGAGGCGGGACATATCAAATCATATTGTCTATCCAAGTTGACGTCTCCTCTTTTTCATCCGAAGATATTGTATTCGTACAGTTTGACCTTTGTCACATGATGGTCCTAAACACACCCTGTTGCTCGCCGTTAGTTTTCGAGAGAGTTTCCTTTCTGTTTTCTCACATGGGCTCACTCAGACATTTCCCAGACATTTTCCAAAGAAGGAAGGAAAACTTTCTATAAAATGTCCGTAGCAATTGACTTGGACATTCTTGTTCTCACGTACCACCCCTCCGGACCTCAGTGCTTGTCAGCTATACTGTTTAATTTACTGATGGGAGATTTAGGTAGCCTCAGGACTAAATATAAGTATTAACAAGTTAAAAAATGTAAATGTCAAGGTCGTAATCTTGTCCTTTGTTTTCTCAGGGTATAACAACAACAAGTTTGACGAAGGATAACATAAAAGTGTTGGGAAACATGTGCTGCAGTGTGGATGGATCCTACATCGTGAACTCGGACCCGTCCATTTTGGAAATACTCAAGACCTGCCCGGACCTCACCGACGCTCAGGCCTCTGCAGCTCAGTCCCTGTTGCTGAGCGGGAAAACCCCGTACGGGTACGTGAACAGCACCGATACAGCTCTGTCCTGACTGGTTTTAATGGTCCAGTGTGTCAGATTGAGGTGAAAGGATTAAACTGGATATACAATAATCCTAGTGATGTATTTCACCTGTGTGTTTAGTCTAAAGTTTACGAATTGCTGGTCCTTTTATATTTAAATACTTCATATTTATATCAGAAGCGGGTCCTCTCTACGGAGGCCGCCATGTTTTTTACAGTCGTCCAAACTGGACAATCTAAAACTTTTGAGTTTTTATGACGACTGAAGGTTTCTACAGGTTCTGTTTCCTGTTTGAAAGGTGAGGGTGAGGTTTGGGGTCCTCAGCTGCAACATGCAATCTAACCACTAGATGTCACTAAATTCTACACCCTGAACCTTTAAGGATGAAACACGTTGTTTATTGTTGGTCCTCGTCCACAGAGTTTCTTCTTCCTGTTGCTTTCAGGCGTGATAGCCTCTTTTTACACTCTCTTTTACAGAGAGACGTCTACATGGGATCTACAAACTCTGCAGGACCTCGGCATGATACCGCTGTATATGACCTCAACTTTCTACGATCAATTTGACAAGGTAAGAGTCACGTGAACATGTCGTTATTCAGTGGATGAGGTGACTTTAAAGGTTCAGTGATGGACTTCAGTTGATGGTGTTTGGTTTTTGAGACGTCTGTTTGATTCCTGCGAGCAGAAAACGAAGCGCAACTTCTTGAAGTACTTCCGGAAAATCCTGAAGAGTAACGGAGTGAGCAGAGGGAAGAGGAGGACGATGAAGAAACAGATCAGAAAGTCCATCAAAAAGAAGACAAAGCGATCCATAGGTCAGCCTCTTGTTTATTGTCTCTGGAATTTGTTTTTCTCTTCAGGATTTTGTTATTTTAATTATGATCTTCGCGTGTTTACAGAATCGGAATGCACTTCGGGAACGATCACTCATGTGACCATTAGCAGAGAGACATTCCCCTTCGATTATGACGACGTGACCCAGTTCAACTGCTGCCTCAGTGCGGCGACTGTTAAAGGAAACCTGGAAGCCCTCACTGAGAAGGTGGACGATGAGGAGTTCCTCGCCATCGTTCTCCTCAGGCTGCATGAGGTAGGAGGGTGTGATCGTTTGGATATCAAGTTTACGAGAGTTCACATAAAGAAACATCAAATCTAGTACAGAGCCACTAACGTCTAACTAGAATCAGTATAAAGCGCAAAGAATTTAAACAGTATAAGCCACAAAGTAACTAGTTCTAGATCTTTCACCAAATTCCATACACAGCATTTTTACATCAAGATCCATGAATTATTTACTGAGAAATCAATGACAATCTTAAAAAACGTCCTGACGCACAAGGTTAAAGGGCCTGTTCTGGATCTGCCCCTTTCTACTGATCCACACCAAACTTCAATAGTTACTTCTCAGACTCTTATCACATCCTTCCACCAAGTTCCGTGGTAATGTGCTGGGGAGTTTTTGCGTATTCCTGCTAACAAAAGTAAAATATGCAGATGAGAACATATCCTTGTTAGCTGAGGTCATAAGTGGTAGACTCTCATGGACGGATCATCGTCACTATCTCGCAAGGTTAAAGAAAGTGAAGGATAAAATATTCCTAGATCTGCACCAAAAAGTTTCAGAGTGATCTGATTGGTAGTTTTGTGTAATCCTACAAACACTCAAACCTTCTAGATGGAGTTAATGACACATCTTCAGGTGAAGGGCCCCTGTTGGCTCCAGGGCCCTGAACACATGTCCACTTTGCCTACATGCTCATGTCGTAATTCATCGTGGCTGATTCTCCATTAGGTGATGAAGTCTGATTCTTTATTCTCACACGTTTACAGGCGTACGGTGACAACGCCACCATCCCTGAGGATCAGGTTCAGATGTTGGGTCCAGCGTCTCGTGTGGCCACCGTCAGCCACATAAGCAGGTGGAGCATCACTGAGGTCGACACGCTGTATGCTCTGATGGACTCGTCTGATGGGGTCTGGAACACGAGCCTGGTGAGCAAACCAGTTCAGTTCAGTGCATCACGAGTACGCCCATTGCCTGTGTTCTCATGTGTGCTCGTTCCTTGTGGTCCAGGCCAAGGCCGTCATCTCCAACTACCTGAGCAACGCAGGGAACGCCCTCGGCAGCGCGGAGCTCAACACCATCGGAGGAGCCAACCTGTGCGCACTGGACGTCGACGTTTTGAAGAACATCTCCCCGCAAAGCCTAAAGTAAGAAGTCATGGCCGTGTGACCTTAAGATAACAAATGAATTCAGAAAAAGTTGTTCCATTGACCGGACGTCCTGACAGAAAAGAAAAGGTCCGGTCCCCCTGAATCTTTGTTGTTGCATGAATATTTAAGGATACTTTTATTCCATTTATTTTGTTATGGTTTTCTAGCCCTTGCCACTCACACTCCTGAACCCGGCTGCTCTCACCCCCCCCCCCCCCCCCCCCCGGTGTCTCGTCTCTTACTCGGCATGTTTGTGTCTTGCAGAGAAGCCAACGCCCTCGATGTGTCCACCTGCTCCACAGAGAAGAAGGAGGAACTGTTCACCATCGCCTTACAAGCGTTCACAACAACCACCCGCTCAACCGCCGTCCCTCTAACCACCTACCAGCTAATTTCTGCTTATCTTGGTGGGAGGACACACACACACACACACACACACACACAAACATAGTGCCAGGAGAATAAAAAAAATTGAGAATGACATTTCTTTCCCATCCTGCAGGGGGCACTACGCGTGCGTATATCCAAACATTGGTGACCTCCAATGTCAGCATGGACGTGCCCACCTTCACCACTCTGAATGAGAGCATCGTAACGGTCAGTTGTGTGTTGTGAGTCTGTGTGTGTGTGTTTGTGTGTTATTGTATTTCTTTTTGAGGTTTTTATAGAGGGGTTATTGAACTCTAGTTCTCTGTTTCTGTCGTAACTCACAAAATACTGCCGTCTCCATAGAGTTAAATTAGCAGAGGAAGATTGTTTTGAAAATGAAGCGGAAACGTCATGAATAAATTGGAAATGTTAAGGTCAGTGTGACAAAAACAAATATTTTTTTGCCTTGTGAACACAATATCTCACAAATTCCTTGAGGGGATTTCTTCACATTTGGCACAAAACTTCACTGAGAAACTTAAAAAAAACTGATTATATTTCCGGGGTTGAAAGTCAAAGGTCAAGGTCACAGTGACCTCATGTTCTTGTGAATGTGGCATATCAGTAACACCTACAGTGGAATTGGCCAAAACACCAAATAGGACCAAAGAACACTTTTAATAACACTTCAAGTTGGTCACTAATGTTCACTTAGACTCACAGATTAACTGATTAGATTTGGGTGGTCAAAGGTCAAAGGTCAAGGTCACAGTGGACTCACAGAACTGAACAATTATGACCAGTGGTCCTTTGGACTCAAGATGAACATTTCCCTGCTCCTCTCTCCACAGAGTCTGACCGTTAGTGACGTTCAAGGTCTTCTTGGCAGCAACGTGGCAGATCTGAAGTCCTATGAGAACCAAACCGTGGTTCAGGCCTGGACCAGTAGTCGGCTCCAATCAGACCTTGATACCTTGTCACTGGGACTTACGGGTGGGAGGGCTACCACCGACACCACGACCACCAACCCTACCACAGCCACCACCGTCTCAAGCAGCGCGTCAACCTCATCATCACCAACGTCCTCAGTAGCTACAACCTCATCATCACCAACGTCCTCAGTAGCTACAACCTCATCATCACCAACGTCCTCAGTAGCAACAACCTCATCTTCACCAACGTCCTCAGTAGCTACAACCTCATCATCACCAACGTCCTCAGTAGCTACAACCTCCTCTTCACCAACGTCCTCAGTAGCTACAACCTCCTCTTCACCAACGTCCTCAGTAGCTACAACCTCCTCTTCACCAACGTCCTCAGTAGCTACAGCCTCCTCTTCACCAACATCCTCAGTCGCAACAACCTCCTCTTCACCAACATCGTCAGTAGCTACAACCTCATCATCAGCAACATCCTCAGTAGCTACAACCTCCTCTTCACCAACATCCTCAGTAGCTACAACACCATCTTCACCAACATCCTCAGTAGCTACAACCTCATCTTCACCAACATCCTCAGTAGCTACAACCTCATCATCACCAACATCCTCAGTAGCTACAACCTCATCATCAGCAACATCCTCAGCAGCAACATCAGCAACATCCTCATCCTCAGACACATCCTCATCATCTCCAACATCATCATCTTCATCCACCACTGTGCCAGGAACCACCAGCACCACTACGACTTCTGCTACCACCACAGGTGAGCAGCGGAACTGTCGGATGAAGTTAAAACAATATTCAAAAAACTGTCAATGATCGTCTCACTTGAACTCGTGGCTACACTGCTTATGTTAAATAAATTATAAATTAGATATATAATCAGGAACTCTTTACTGACTGCTGATCTCTTGTGTTTTCTGTGTTTAGCCCACGGCTCCCGCCTCCGAGCAGACGCTGGCTTCTCCCTCTTCTTCCTCCTGGTGCTCTTCATCGCTTCTCAGCACCTTGTGGTGTGAGGAGCCTCCACTGACGCGGCTGGTTATATGAAATTCACAGACTAGACTGGTTAAGTGAAAAATATGATGAAACAATGTTTTTATTTCTCTCTAATATAAATGAATGATGAGCCAGCTGAGGTCATAGAATGTCTGCATATTACGTTACATTGCTTAAAACACAGTAAATGTAAATAATATATTCTATTCTCAGTAGGAAGATTATTTGCTCTCAACCCTTTTATATGACGGTACCAGATCATTACATTTACACATTTTTTACTCTTTTTACCTTTTTCCCCTGAAACTAAATTTGTTTTAATTATTGAAATGAAGGTTAAACTATATAAAAAAATGAAGGTGAAAGTTTCTGCTGCATTTCTTCTTCTGTAATCCTCACTGTTGTGTATCAATTTCGAGACGGCACTCTCTTTCCTGTGAGTTTTATGAGATTAATAATAAAAGACTTATTATTTATCGATGACTTCAAAAACACATCGTGAGCTTTGTCACAGTTTATTGAGGATGAAGCGGGGAAAAAGTTGTCAGGTCATTTTACAGGGACACAAACATGGATGTAGAAATAGAAAAGATAGAAAAGTTATTATTATTATTAATTTTTTTGGACGAAGAAAAACATCAAATTCTCACATTTAAGAATCACAACATCCAACAAATGTTAGTTTTTTATGTTAAAAAAAATGACAAAAGAAACTTGAATTCAACTATTCATACAGCTGTGATTAATCTGCTGTTGATCAACTATTTAAATGGATGACGCGATTGTTGCAGCTCGGCTATAAGCGTTTATAAACCCCCAGAACCGTCTTGCAGGTGGGACAGGAGTGGCTGGCGTCCCTCATCCGGTTCACACAGAACGGAATGAGACAGCAACCTAAAACAAAGCTGAGAGGACAATATGGAAAACACAAGGTCTTAGATACGATCTTGTTTCACCATTTCTATATTAAACTCCATCAGAGAGGAAATATCTGTCTACTAGTTGGCATGACATTAATGATATATGGAAATAATCCAATTATATTAAGGGGATTTGACATCTATGAGTTTCATCTGTCAATCACTTTGTTTTATAGCATCAAATAATTGAACACACTTAAGAAACACCAGAGAGGTCAGTGCTTCTTACCCACAGAAGAAGAGACCCCCACAGAGCAGGTAGGTGAGCAAACCAGAGGTGTGGTCCACCTTGGTGAGGACGGCCTGGTGACATGAAGGACAGACAACCTGAACCGGACTGTCTCCCAGAGGACACACGGCCGCTGCACGACACGGGGACAGAGAGGAAGAGACATAATGAAGACGAGCACATAGCTTTGTCCAGAATTAGTTTTTCAATAAAGTTAATTTGAGCTCCGCTGCTCTCGTGAGGAAACTCACCGACAGGAACTTGTGGATTTGCCATCGTCCCTGGAAACTGTTCATATCAGAAGTGAATGTAAACACAGGCCGTGCATGTTAACGACTTATTCAAATATCAGGAAACACAAATTGAAATTAACATTTATAAAAATGTATAATGATTTGAAAATATATACTTAAATAAACAAATAATATGGGGATCACAGATGCATCTTATCATCTCCTGACACTATCTAAACATAATAATGAACTTAATATAAAATCACTATACATAGTTAGCAATCATCATTCTTATTGAACATAAAATGGTTTTAAAATGATAAACTTTATACATATATATGCAAATATGTACAATATCCAAGTACAACATAATCATAATAAAGCATTAAAATCTAACCCTATAAATAAAAGATTCAATTACATGTTCATTATCAAAGTAAAACATAACATAATTAATAATAAAATAATTTAAAACAGAAAACACTTTGTACATGCATTATAAAGAATAAAGTATGAATAGTATTTAAATATGATTGGACAGTATTTTGAGGAGATGCACCAGGTCTCCATTAAATATTCACATAGTGTTATACATTGTTAAATCTCGTTTATCTTTCTGTTGTAATGAAACCTTACAGATTTTCAATATATGAGAGTCACTGCTTGGTAGAGAAAATAAGTGGTGACAAAACACTGAGATCCTCTAAACACACGATCTGTTTAACAGCTTTACATTTAGACAGATACTCACAGGTTGTGTAGACGTTGTGTTTCCCACAGGATGAGCTTCACCTTCTCTTCTAACCCTGTTTGTTCCCACAGTAGTTGTCTGTGTGTGAATTCCTCTGACCCAGCCCCGTCCCAACCCCGGCTTCACTACAGCCACCGTTAACATCCAGAGAGATTTACTGTTTATACCACATCACTGTGTCAAAGTTTCTCTTCATTCGAAAGTTTAAAAGTGTTTTTTTCTTTCTGTCATTGACGATAGAAGAAAATTATATTTTATAGTGTGAAGCAAACATGTCGATTTACACAAATGCAAGAAAAGTAGACTTACAACTTCTATATGCTTGAATTAAAAATAACCTTAATATGTTTTAAACAAATGTCATTTTATTTTCATATCAGTTTAGAGCGAGTTTAAACTGTAAAAATCATCATTTTCAACTATAATATAGTTTAACATCATATGATATATAAAAAAATAAGGATTAAGGACAAACATATTTATAAAATATCAGATGGGTTGAAAAACATAAAACATATCTGTGTCTGCAGTGCATGAGACTGACTGAAGACAAGTAACCTTTGATTCCTGGAGAAATGAGCAGCACATGTTTCTGCTGCTTCAAATTAAAGCTGGTATTTACGTCCCTGCTGAACATCCAGGCAGAAGAGTCCAGCTCACACACCGAGTTGTGTCTTTTTGATTTTAAGCTTCTTTAAATCTCATTATTTCAAGATTTTAAACTCATCCATCAGGGGTTGGTTTATTTCCAGTTGGCCGTTTTTAAATGTTGCGTCTGCTTTTAACCGAAGACTTGAAAAAAGTCTTTAATGTCCCAGAGTTTGTGGGTCAGAGTTCAGACGATGACAGACGTAGAAATGAGTGAAAATCTGACTCAACAGAAAAGGAAAAGAAAATAAATCTAACATTTGTCAGGTGGTGTTATGACATCTTTTCCCCACATTGTCCTTAATCACATTATGGTCAGGGGGCTTTTGTTGTTTCACTGGGAGTAGGGATTCTGAGGGGGCTGCAGCACCGCCTACTGGTGGCTAAAGTAACATAGTGGCAAAACTATCTTCTGTAATATTTTATCAGATTTTAGAACATTCAGTTAAAATGTTCGCTAACATTCGGCTGATTTTACAATGAAGGAAATATTCAAACCCCAAAAGTTTGAATGTATAAAAAGTAAGTGTGACTTAAAGATCTACACCATTGGTATTCAAACTTTGTTTAAAAAATAAACATTTATTTCTTGATCCCTCATAGCTTCATTACAGAAGAATTATAACAAAGTTAAAAGAAAAATGATGATATTGTTAAAGGGACTGAATTGATCATTTGATAAAGAATAAGGCAATAAAATACCTGCAGTGAATTATATAAATATTTATAGATAAAGCTATTTTACCAGATGAGGATTAAGTTACCAGATGAGGTGAGATTCTCTGAATCTACAAGTTTTAAAATGTATATTATGGAAAGAGGAAGGTCGGCCAGATGTAATTCATATTTTAGTCAAATGTATTTATCATATTATAACTTTAACTATAAATACATACATATATAAAAAGTGCAAAGAATTGACTTAATAGAATATGTAATATAGAATTTATTATGGCAGAGGTGAGTTGATCTGACTGATTTATGCTCATTGTATGGATTTAATAATTGACTGCTCAGTGTCACACGTCAGCCACATTAATAAAAACAGTAAGTAAGAAGAATTGATTTTTAATCAGTAAAAACTGGTGCAATATTTCACATGTAAACGATTGCAGCATCTGGTTCTGAATACCTGAATAGTTACACAGAAATTATATTTTAGTGACTCAAGAGATGAAAAGATTCCTGGAAAAATAGATCAGTTTAACAAAACAATTATTTCCCCGTCAAAATAACAGAAAACAGAAACAACAGCTGATTATTTCAAGTGCTCTTAAATGAACCTCATTAGTAGCCCTTTGACTCTGGAGCCAGACTCCCCGACTCTCACCTGCTACTGGGCATTAAATTAAAGGATTGTGAAGCAGCAGGTGAGAGTTTCCTCTAAATCCTGCAGATGAAACAAATCCACCAAACTCTGTTTAGAATTCTTCATATTTTAAAAGTTTCCTGCCGGTTGTGCCGACTCTGCATTTGGAAATTAACGGAAGTTTACCAACTTAATAAGTCAATATTTTGCATGTGATTAATAGGAAAATATACGATTCATCATAAGAAAATGATCTGGAAGTACAGAACCACTGAATTTATAAACCAGTATAAAAAAAAAAACATCACTCCTGCACCTGGAGAACTTTTACAGTCGGGAAAAGGCTTTCTTTCACGACTAGGCTTTTATTTTGAAAAAATAATCCGGAAGTGTTGACAGTAGCTGATCAGGAGGCAAAAAGGAAATGACGTGAATAAATTAAGAGTTTGAAAATATAAATTCTGTTAAAAAAATGAAAGCGACTCTGTTGATCCACCGATGGAATTAGTGTTGTGGAAATTCACATTTATCATCTGATCTGTCGTAGTAATAATAATGTAACCCGCCCCAATTTATTTGATTAATTTATTTAACCGTAAATCTTTGTTTCCACTCGGCCTGATTCAGTTTGTGTTGCTCATGGACTCGTTGTCTGAAACCATCAGATGAGGACAGACAGTGATTCAGCGAAGGCAGAGAATTTGGCTGCAGAGTGTTTTTTAGAAATTTAAACTCGGGTTAAATCTTCCACCGTCGACATTAAGTGTTTTTTCAATTTGCAGAATCAGAACTGAGTCATGTGACTTGGAGAGTTGGCACTGAACCCCCCCGCACTAGTGTCCATGCGAGTGGATAAATCCTCCATCATCACAGCTCGCTACGTGTTCCCTGACTCGGCAGCAGTCTTCATTTTTCACGGCAGATCAGAACTGTCGTTTCATCCTCGTTTTCTCATATGATGAAATTTACTAAGTTGTCGCCCTTTTGGTTTTACATCATTTTACATACATAGCTCCTCCAACTGTTTCCTTTCATCCTTTCTTTCTCATCCCTTCGTTTTCCGGCTCTCTCCTCCTCAGGATTCCCTGCAGACGTGTGGTCAAGAGGCCATATGGCTTTTTTTCTGTTCTGGCTCCATTATCTCCTTCTCCTCCACCTCCTCCTCCTCCTCCTCCTCCTGCTGCTCCTCCTCTTCCTCCTCCTCCTCCTCCTCCTCCTCCTCCTCCACCTCCTCCTCCTCCTCCTGCTCCTCCGTCCTGTCCCTCAGCTCCCTCAGCAGGATCCTGAGCAGCGTGTTCTCGTTCAGCAGGTTCTCCGAGGTGTCCGCCAGCTCCTGCAGGCGTCTCACCGCTTTCCCGAGCAGCCGGCTTTTCTCCTGATGCTGCTCCTCCAGGCTCTGCCTCGCTCGCTGCAGCTCAGTGTTCTGGGATTCTAAGAGGAGAGAGTCAAACGTCAGGCGCCGGTTGTCGCGCCACAGCTGCGCCAGCTGCTGGGAGAGACGTTCCCGGGCGTTATGCAGCGTTTGAACTTCCCGCTGCAGGGCCAGGAACTCTGCGCGGAGGACGGCGGCGGCTCCTGAACCGTCGGCCTTGAAAGACGATGCTACTGGTTTGTCTGCATCGTGTGCAGAGCCAGAGTGCTGCAGCACGAAGTGGAGGAGGTTGGGTAACGTGATGGGAAGGTCGTCTGGAAACTTCACACTCAGATGTTTTCTTAAAGACAAGAAGAAATTGAAATTATATACTTTAAGTCTGTTAACAGTTTCTCCTGTTAATCTCAATTCCATACGGGAGCTGTAAACTATTTCATTTCAACTTTCATCTTTATATATAAAAAACAATCTGTGAGCAGATGTGACTGGAAAATGCTAATTTGCAAATGTTTGTGACTGGTCAATATATCGCTAAGCAGATTATGTTTTCCCCTTTGGCCGGTGGGTTGTTTGTTTGTTTGTTTGTTTGTTTGACAGCCGGATTATGAAAACAAATAGTGAATGGATTTCCATGAAATTTGGTGGAATGATGGACATGGACCAGGACAGGACAGATCTGAACCAATGAGCAGATCCAGAAAGGTGCTTGATTGGATTCAAGGGGACTGTGCTGTCGGGCTGCTGATGTTTGCTCTGTTGAATGTGAAATGAAAGTGCACTTTAGTTCTCACCTGTATCTGGGAAAGAGGAGAATGGAGGGAACGTGATCCACCATGAACTCCCAGGGAAGGTCATTGCGAGCTACATTCACCCTGCACAGAGAGAAGTGTGAGTAACTGGTCTCACTGGGTTCATAAACACTCACACCTAAAGACAAACGTTACCTGGCCACAGTGATGGTGCTGTTCTCCTGTAACAACCTGGCGAGATGGATGATGATGTGGTTGAGAACGGAGCAGAATCCACACCACTGAGTGTAGTAGATCAGCAGCACGTCCTACACACACACAGACACACACAAACACACATTTTCAGCCAAATTTAGTTATACATCCCTGTTACTTTGTGTATTTAAAAATGTGCTCATTTGGTTTTATTTGCATGTTGCGTCACTCCTGTTCTACTGGGAGCACAATGAGAAATTGTCCTACAAACAGTTTGTTGTAATGGGATTAAACGGTCACCTCTTTTGTTTCTGTTTAACAAAAAATATTAATATTTGCCTTGAGATTTGACTTCTCCAGCACAAACAGTGGAGAATGATTCGTCAGGAATGAGTCGCTGTCGGTGTTTTATAACAACCTCTGACTCTCACACAAATACACACAGAGGAGAGAGGAGAGAGGAGAGAGGAGAGAGGAGAGAGGAGAGAGGTCTTGAAGCAGCGTCTTGCGTCACCTTCTGAAGATCCATGACGGAGGGCAGGAAGGAGGAGGTGGTCAGTTCTGTGATGAGCCGGCGGGGACGCCTGGTTTCCTCTTCACCTCCCTTCCTGTTCTCCTCTCCGACCAAGTGTCTCTGCAGGAGACTGTACGGAGCACTGAAGTTCCTGATGAAGGTCTCTGTAACACACACAGACACACACACACACGCACACACACAATGAAAACAGAGAACCACTACACGGATCATTTTCAAATACAAACAGGATATTTAACATGATAGAATTAAATTAAATGAATGACTAACTGTGATTCCCTGACCTGATGCCACCACTACAGACTGTGGGCATCTCATTACTGATGTAGGGTATATTTTAAAGTACTAATAAAGTAATATTATATCAAATAAACAATCAGATACTTAGAGGTCACAACGAGCTTTGTCCTGTTCATTTCAAATGTCTGTGTCTGTATGTGCACAGCATGTAAAAGACCATGAAACTCTTTCAGCTAATGTGCTAATGTGCATAAAATGCTAAACTCTAAGTCATAATTCTCAGGTGATGATTTATGGAAAACTAATATTGACTTTAACTTGACTCATCAACTTTCCATTCAACTTGTGTAAACATGGCACAGGGTGTTCCCACTCAAACGTCTCCTCACTCACCTGCAACACAAAACTCTAAAAGACTGAGTTAATATCTCTAAATTATTATAATAACTTTGACAATGGTCTATAAAAAAAAAGGCAATTGTCCAACAGAAACACAAGTGGATCCGAGTTCAAACTCTCAGGGTTTAGCAGAACTCCTCCTCTAAAGGTTCCTTCTGAAAGGCCGTTGTGTTTCTGATAAAGTGTCCACTGAGTGTAACCGTGTCCTGGTCTTACCCAGAGACTCTGTGAGAGTGGCTGCCGGGCTGCGATGGAGAACGTAGTGAACCTCGTCCTTCAGGTTCACGATGGCTGCGAACGACCGGTGGCTGCTCCCATCGCCCGGGTCCCCGGCCCCCTGGTGGAGAGCAGCCGTACTGTTGCCTGTGGCTCCGAGCCTCACGGCCAGGGGCCAGTTCAGAGCCACGTCCAGCAGATAGAACCTGAGCGTCCTGTTGGTCTGACACCGGAGCCCCGTGATGCCGTCTCCTGTCTGCTGGGTGACGGAGGACGGAGGGACGGACAGAGGAGGGGGGGGCGTGAGTCTTTGCATGTCCGGCCCCTTTTTGGCTTGTGACTCATTGAGTTGAGGTTCTACTGGTCTGCAGCAGGCACTGTACTGACTGAACGGGCTGTAGCTGCTCAGGAGGTTGCTACAGTCCACTGAGGAGGCGGAGGCCGTGGCCACAGGAGCAGGAAGTCGGTAGAGGCAGCAGTGTCGGAGATGAGGCCGCCACACGTCCCCCCCCTGAGCCGTGGAGGGGAACGAGCAGCGAACGGAAGAGCCGCTCCGACTCTGTCCTGACGAGTGGAGACACACCTCACACACACTGGTCCTGGACTCCGGGAGCAGAACCGACTGGCAGCACAGAAAGTGGGACCTCCCCTCCGAGCCGGAGTGGTCGTTATTCTCACAGGAGTGGTACCGCACAGCAATGTCAGCAATCTGAAAAAAACAAAAACCAGCAGTAAAATTAGATATTTGAAATAAGATGCAGACTATGAAGCTATTTTTCCTCTTATCGCTGCTCACCTGGTGTAGGATGGGATCGGGTTTGGAGCCCAGTGGATTGTGGGGCAGGAAGAGCAGCAGCGCCGGACCTTTAGTCAGCTCCTTCTCCAGGAGGCGCGACTTAGTGCCCGGCGGCTGCAGCCACTTGAGGACGGTCTGATGGTTCTCGAACACCCAGCTGCAGATTCCCTCGGACGTGAAGTTACGTTCCAGTCGAGGGAAAATCTGAAAGGACCAAAAAAAAACAACAGCAAAATGTATTCAGTATTTCTCTACATTCTTCAGCCGTTGTTTTTAGACTATCATGACCACAGTGCTCACCAAAGAGGAGTTTAATATCCTGTGGAGATAAACACTCTCATCTTCTTTTAGGGCGATGGCCTCGGCCACCTGTTTGTTCGTCACGACCCCGAAACGCACAACTCCGCGGAAATCTACGTCAAAAAAAACAGAAACAAACAAAGATCGAATGAAACAAAGATCTTTAGAGCATAGCTGCAACAATTGGTCCCAATATTTAAAGAAGAAGAAATCAAAGAATTATCTAGTTCCAGATTCTTGACTTTAAAAACTTTCCTTAATGTGGATACAAACTATTTAAGGACACTTAAGAAGAATATGAAGTTTTGTGTTTTGAGATTTTGGCCGAACAAAGAACACATTTAAAAACATTTTATTTCAGACCATAAGACAATCAAATAAGAATAATAGGCAAATTACTTGATAATGGAAATAATTGTTGCTTATAATTCTTGGTAGTTTCTTGTAAGATAAAGAAAAGAACATTAATGATACTTGAATGAGTAACTGCTCTTTTTGGTTAAAAGTTGAATCCACTAATCAATTGATCCCATAGCTGCTTCATTGAGGATTTGTAAGAACCAGTCTCTGCGCTGGGCGATCCTCTCTCACCTCTTTTGAGCGCCTGCAGGGCCGAAGACAAATATGTGATGTACCCCGGCGGCTGAGGAGACGAGTTGAACTGGAAGAAACCCACCACACGAGGCTGGAAGGACAAAAAAGACACAGCCACTCGTCATATATCATATACATAACTGCCTACAGCACTTATTATCCACCAGCTCCCACGGTCAGGGATGAAACATCTACCTCGTGGTTGGAGAGGAACTCTTCCAGGGTGGCTCTGGACGGGAGGTAAGTGAGCGGCGTGATGACTCGGAGGATGAAGCTCTCCACATACAGAGCCAGGAGGGGACCTCTGTACTCGATGGGTCCGAACCTGCAGCACAGACAAACATAAAGGAACGACTGAGTGATGTAATGTATGAATCTCTCACCTCACAGCTCATTTGTACATGTTATTAATCATAATCAAAATCATAAATACATTTATAACGTAAAACACTAAGTGGAAAATGGACTGTACTTATTAAAAAGCAGCTTTTCTAATCTTATCAAAGACTCAAAGTGATTTACAGAACAAGCCACTAGAAACATACATCATGCACTTAAACCAGATGAGGAAAAATTCCCCCTCCTCTTCTTCTTCTTCTTCACCTCCTCCTGTTCAACGTTCTCTCCGTCTTACCTTCTATAAAACAGCTGGATGATGGGATAGTGGTAGAAGCGGTTTTGCCTCCTGCATTTCCCCAGACTGTACCAACAGTTAACAGCCACAAACTGCACCTGTGTGTGTGTGTGTGTGTGTGTGTGTGTGTGTGTGTGAGAACGACAGAGAAACAAGGTGAAACAAACGACCACAGACAGGATGAGTTGTGTTATCATTCTCAGTCATGTGTGAGGAGGTAACAGTGTTTTCTAAAGTACATCCCAACAGTCAGACTCAGTAGTTAGTTACCAACTTTCCTTTGTGAGTTTAAAGGATTTGCTGCTACTGAATACAGGCTACAAAAAATACTTTAGATAACAGTACCCTATTTTATTCTAGAAGTGTATTGTTGTTGGGTTGTGTTGTTTATTCCTCTACAGCCGCACACCATGCAACCACCGTGTGCTTTCTATATGACCTTGAAACAATCCTGCAGCACTGAGCGACCTCAGGTGTCCTGTACCTGTTTGGCCAGCTTCTTAGCAACCTGCTGCACTTCCTGTCGGGCAGCCATGGAGTGAGCGCACCACGGGGCATAGAAGAAGATGAGCGACACCTCGGCCACACTCCTCAGACGCTCCACCTACAGAGAGAGAATTATCGTTAGTGGCAGGAATCTTTTAATAGCTAAGATCTGTCACTGAAATGATTTGAGAAATGTCAGAACATTGGAGCAAAGGATGAAAGCTGCTCCGTCCGAGCTGAAACAGAATCCAGTTCTCACGCAGATCTCATGATATCTGCTGGAGGGAAATCCCAGTGCTTCATTCAACTAAATGTTTAGTATCCAGAACCCCACCTGGTCCAGCTGACCCATGTACAGGTCGACTATCGGGGCCTCGGCAGAGAAGAACCGCACCGGAGGCCGAGCGGCTGCCACCACATCCTTAGCACGGCTACAGACAGAGAAACAAGATGTCAGAATAAAGGAGGAATCACAATATCAACAACATACATAAACACAATATATATTCTGAGACAATATATACATTTGTCTACAGCCTGTGATTTTCACCAGACTAGTTAAACTCTTTGTGATGAAGAACTTTGATTTGTTTACTTATTTGAACCAATTTCATAAAAATAGTTTTCTGTTATACAAACTGAGTTGAAATATTATAGTTACATTAGAAAATATGCTTAAAAGACTATTTAACTATTGCTGCTCCTCTTCATGTGTTGTTGTTTTTGGATGTTCAACTGATTAATGTTACCTGGGAGTCCCCCCCCCCAACACACACTCACAGTCATTGTCACATACACACATCTTTTTACTTGCTTATTGATAATATTGTTGCCGTTTGTTTTGTAGTTGGATACACAAGTTGTTGTTGATTTGTTGACTCTCATGTGTAATCATATTATTATCTGCATGTGTAATGTTGTGTGAAAACCTCACTTTGTTTAGGTCAGGGCTTCAAAATAAGACTACTAGGTTCCCTGCCTCCTCCTGCACTTTATATGTGTTATTGTTCCTGTGCTGAATAAACCTGATAAATGATGACAGATCTGAGCTGTTTGGTAACAACCAGAGACACCCAGTTCAAAACCAGTGACTCTATGGGAGTCCACCATTGGTCCCCAGGGTTCTAATCACCAGTGAATCCTCTTATCCCAACACTTTGAGCTGAGACTTTTAGAACCAGCTCGTGGTAACAACAAGCAGCTAATTTACAAGTCTCGTGAAGCTACAGCGACACGAGCCGTTCGGTCGGATCCCGGAAACCAACCCTGTCCCACTCGTACCTGCACGTGAGCACGAGAGCCAGGACGAGCAGGACGCTGAGCACGACAGCCCCGCAGAGGAGATCCGGTCTCCGGGCCATCAGAAGCAGCACCTGCCGGAGAGACTGCCGCACCCGGCGCAGCATTACAGCCCGTCAGCGGCTCCCGGTCCCATTTATACGGCCCGGCTCCGCGCGTCCATCACCGAGGGGAGGGCAGCGGGCTCCGGGGGGGCAGAGGCAGGCGGACCGGTTCCACGGGACACACCGCTGACTTGGATTGGACGCGCCGCTGCTGTGTCGCGGGTCTCGAACGCGGACCAACCTTTCTTCCCCACGTCGACTTCTCACTTCCGCAACAAGCCCGCCGAAGGGCTCGTCCGCAAATTGTTGTCGATTCGAACGCACGGTACGTTTAACACCGCCATCTTAACGCAAACGGAAAAATAGAGTCGTTGTTGGTTATATTCACGTTAAAGAGATAAACCAGCGTAAACAATTATCATTTTTAAATCGTCTTGTAGTTATTTTTTTGCGTTTCCGGTGCTACTTGAGCTTTACAGACAGCCCTTACGTCATTATGGAGACAACCTCTGCTGCCATGACGAATATTCAACGCTAGAGGGCGCTCGTTCCTGGATCTTAAATCAATTCAACTTTATTTACAATTGTTCGAGCCAAGATAGGTTTAATGAAGTAAAAATACCCAAAATATTATCCTTTCTTCAAATGTTACTGCACTCATGGAAAGTTAAATAGATAAAGACAAACAATAACTAAATAGACTAAATTACAAACAAACAAGGTATATTATATATTAAACATAACATATTTATATTTAATACAAAAGATTAGGACTTTTCTTCTATGTAAAGAGCCTTCAGCTAATGTAAATTATGATTTGGAGCTATACAAATAAAATATTAATACATTTGAAAGGAAAATGTTATATATAGTATAGTACTATAGACTATATCTGATGATGTAACTAATTCAATTGTCCAGTAATTACTACATAATGAGAAACAACAACAGGATAACATTTAAAAGTCTTTATTTTTCCTTTGTCAACAGAACACATTTAAGAACAGAATCACAGTGTAGAACCTTTAAGTGCAAATGAACAATGTAAAAAATAATAATAAACATGTCTTTGATTAGTTATATCCCCCCCAACACCACATGGAATTGTATACTGCAAACAAAACTCTTCTGAACGATATAAAAAAAAAGTGCTGCTTCATTTTTGCCAGCAGAACAAATTAAATCTGCCTCAAACAATGTTTCCTTAAAGACAAATTATAAAAACTGGAAAAAAAAGGATCTGTATCGGCATCTCAAAAAAGAATTTAAGATAATAAGTTTACTTTTAAATCTAAGTGCCACAAACCGTATAGGAAAAGGAACTTCTGGAATAAACCTTGCCATTGAACATTTGTTTGTCTTGACTGCACTTCTTTTGAAACAACAGTAAAGCTAGAGGCTCCCAACAGGATGCAGAACCACAAACCTCAACTGTCACTGTTGCAGCTATTGACCCTCGGAGACCGACTGAAATATCTGCAGAATGCACTTATGATACAGCATAAATCACGCTGATACTTATGAAGCAGCATTTGTTCATTTCAGTGAATGGGGGTTAGATTAGAACTTAAACAAAAATGTATTTATACTTGTTTTGTTCCACTGGACAGTACGCAGGGCTGTATAGGAATAAAAGGTTTAACTGGACTACAGTGCTAGAGAGCTATCAACTGACATATGAGGCCAGTTGTAGGAGCCATTATGTAATGTATTGTTTAGACCACTAGGTGATATGTAGGTGTCTTCAGTCAGTTAGTTCAGTTTTGAGCCGTAGGTAGTGGGGAGCGCACGGTTCTTACCGTAGCTTAATCTAACAAAGATATTAATTCAATGTAAATGAAATGTTTGCAATATTTTCACCCAAAAGGACAAATTTGGACATATTATAATTTTCTCTGTAAAAACTGCGTGCCGAGAACATTCCCCGCCCCCTACGTGACTCTACAGGAGAGTCACTGCACCAGTCTTCATTGCCACCAATGCTCCAACCCGGCATTTGCATAAATGCCCCCTGAACCATTTAGGCAATGTGGTTTGTGAATGAGTCCACTGCAGTCATCTCTCCAAATCAATACGATCACAGATGGTTCACAGCTTGTTACTGTGTTGGTTTCGCTTTTCCCACAGTGGCTCAAAGCCTCTCTTGTTCCACATGGCAGCCGTCCAGCAGAGATGAGCCAGGAAGCGAGAAAACTTCCTTTCCAACCGCAAACAAGTCAGTCTTGTGACTTCAACGCTGAACATAAACACTTGTCAGCAACTGTCTTTCTGACTATTCACTTTATTTGCTTTGAACTGTGTGGCACTGTCAGGGCGCTGACAACATGCAGCTTTGTTACGGCACCTGTGTTTCTGGATGCATCAGCTGCTGCACGACCAGGTCTATGTTGACAATGGGACTGAAGTAGAGCGCCCAGTAGAAGAAGCAGTTGCACACAAACTGAGGGACTAAAGGCCACAGGACGGCAAAGACAAACCCTTGAGATAACATCGTCCACGTGTGGCTCCACATCATCTCTGGCAGAAACCTAAAGAGAGAGAGGAAGATACGAGTTAAACGAGTAACGGCTGATTGTTGAAAACAGTCCTCAGGAGCTAAATTAGGACTGTACAGAGACATGGACGACTTAACGACATATTATCACCAACAGCCGCTCACCAGAACAGCTTGAGAAGTAAATTGCATGCACGTGAAAAGAAAACAAACACAATGTGGACCCTCTCAGGGAAACAATGCTTCATAGCCCCATGTAGCCGTCATCACAGGTTGGCATTGTGGGTAATTTAGGACCCAGGAAAGAAAAACTCATGAAGACCCAGCCCTCCCACTGGGTGTACCTGATCCCTGCTGTCGTGCAGAGTCTCCACAGGGCACAGCCTTCCAGCACAGACATGAGCACGGCGTTCACAATGATGAAGCGAGATGTCCAGTAGTGGACAGCCAACCAGTCCCAAGCAAACTCAGCTATTAGCTGGTATGGAAGCAGGAGGTACTTCACCAGGAACTCCGCCCACTGCTGCCAGTTGGGCTCCAGCTGACAAACAAGAGAACACGTTTTAGACTACAATCAGTAACACACAAATCTGTTAAGTCAATAGTTCGGCTCATATTCACTGTGCATGTAAATGTCGAAGTAGCTGGACTTGTTCTCAGAGACAATGTTGACTTATTCAAAGCGTCACCTGTGTCATGTAGAAGCTGCTCTCCAGTGATTGGTCGCTGTGTGAGATGGCCGGACAGCAGGTGTGCAGGACGGGCAGGAAGGTTTCCGAGTAGTCGAATAGATACAAGTAGAAGAGTGTGAGCCGGGGCGAGCTCTTCAGGGCGTAGAGCAGGAACAGAGACTTCCCAGCGTTAGCCGCCTGGAGGAGAGGGACAGAGAAATCACAGAGATCCTGATTCCAGACTCACAGATTCCAATCTGTACAATGGGGCATTTTCTTTAATGAATGGACTGTGCACTAAAACACTAAAAGTAACACATTTGACACAATATCAGGCCTGGAGTCACTGCTCAGTGCAAATATCTGCATAGCCCGAAATGTTGTCTGTTCTTACTTTGTATTCCCACAGGTTCTGAGGAGGTTTGACTCCAAGAGCTTTGACTCTGTCCAGTTCGGCCAGAATGGCTCGTCGGTGAGCCTGGTTCTCGATGCTGTACGGCAGCTTCAACAAGTCTTCATCATCGAGCATCAGCAGCAGCCTGAAGCAAAGAAATCCACAGAACACTGGATCAGCATAAAACTCAAACTTCCATTAAACCGGTCGCGACAGAGTGAACCTACTAAAAAAGAAAGTATGATGGTAATTTTCATGCTAATTATTAAGTAATTAGCTTTTTCTGTATCTGAGAGTTTTCCATTTTTGTTACCTTCCATTGACACTTTCCCGTAGGAAGGGATCTCTGTAGAGCTGCGCCCAGGGCCCCAGATGTTCCAGCCAGGAAACCACTTCCTCTGACGTCCAGTGGGACACAGGCTTACTGATCAGCAGGGTGTGCTGCTCCACCCCACTACTGCTCCAGTGATACACCATCACCATCGCCTGACCAAACACAGACATTAACAAACCTTAACTTCTACACACACACCACAAATGCTTTACACATCTAGATGCAAAGAAAAGGTTCGGTTCACAAACTAGACTGTGATATGAACTGCTGTTATTACTGACCTTAGCTATATGCCTTTACATTTAGCACATTTAAACTTGTATGACCGAACAAAAGCATCCACATCAACAGATGGTTAAAACACAGGCTCAGGCCTCCTTCTGGTTTTCACTAAAACGACCTGATTCAATCACGGCGTTCATCAAAGAACCGGGGTCGTGCTGTAACGTGATTACACAATGCACATTTACTGCCATGTGGCAAAACACACATTGACGTTGCTCCCAAGTGCCACATGGACTAAATAAACATGTACTGTCTACATCAGATGAACACCCCAACCCCTTGGTCGGCTGCTGAGGGAAATTTTGAAATATTAGATACTGTTGTGGTTAAAATCACTTTGGAAATATATAAAAAAAAAGCACAAATGTTGTAATCAGAATAGCAGTTAACAGTGAAAGTGTGACATTAACTTACCACCCAATAATAGTTTATAGTATAAATAATAATAATTATAATAACTCACTCCAAAGGTACATTTGGCAAAAGAGTAAAATATAATGGATCCTGATAATGAGAATCTGTATGAGCTCTTATTTATAAATCCAGCAATGGCAACTTATTTTAATTAATTAATTATTCACCAATAAGATGCTCAAAATGTAATTACTTTACCTTTATAGGTATTTGTCCTAGTTTTTTCCACAGGTAGTTTCAAGCAGCGTTGCAGTAAAACAGTTCAGTATCGCAGCTCGGGACCAATTCATCAACACAGAGTACCTGTGTAATGTAATAACCCCATGTCATTACATGTGGTTTTTAACACTTGTGTATACTTACAGCCACACATGTGAGCGCTGTTAAGACACCAGAGAAGAAGAAGCCTGCTCCTTTGTGCTTGTTTGTCCGGGATCTACCCAGGTTGTCGCCATATCTGAAAACAGAAAGATATTTAAGTGTTTGCTTTGGTAAAACAAAGGGTCTAATACAAAGCACTGTGCAGGCCAAAGCAATTGATTCATTTTCCTTCGCACTGTCGGTGCTCGGGCCCCAATTAGCCCAGACAGCAGGTAAGTCAACATAGATATATCATCATTATCAAAGGGGAACTCCAGAAATTTAACAAATCTGGATGTGAAACCTTTCTTTACAAAAAAGACATTGATCCTTATTGTGTGAAACTGCCCCTCTTGAGCGTGACAAAGTTATGGAAGTGCTGTTCTACATCGATGGATTTCTAATGTTTACTCGGTTTGCACCAAAACAACTTGTCTCTAGTTAGTAAACGTTCTTACCTCTGGAAGGCCAACAGGCTCCGGGAGATTTGGGGGTTTGCCTGGATCGTAGCTCTCCTCTGCTGAACGACTTCGCTGAACAGCTTGTCAGTTGCATCCCTAAGAAGAGCAGGTAGATTCAAACCCATGGAATGAGGGATGGAATCACGATATATACAATAAAATACAACAAACAGAGTTGGTAGTGCAGGTATAGACGATGCAGAATAAGGCGAAGTTGTGTGAGAAGAGCACAGAGTGAAACTGTTCTATTCACAGTTTGCAGTAGTTCTGATAAAGTTTCTCCTTCATATTATTATTAGTGAGGACTTCCCTCAGATCCTAACCCTTCACCAACACAAATCTTAACCCTAAAACCGAGTGTTAACCCTTATTGAAATTATAATAAATATAAAATAGAATAAAGTCCTCTGACGTTGTGAGTACAAGGCTAAAATATTCTCAGAAAAACAAAATGTCAAATGATGGCTTAAAAATGTAGCAGCCCACCAGGATTTGTCCCAAATTGCCCGATGTCCAATCCAGGCAACCACCTTTAGTCAAATTTATTATAAATTTGCGATGAAAGTTACCTGAGAGTTACCTAATTAAATCTATCTTGTTATTCCTTTCCTTGTTTTGAAGTTCTTTCCTTTTCTCACCATCTGCACTCCACTGGTATTCCTGTATCCAATTTCAAATTAAAATCCCTCTGCAGGGTTGTTCAACTGTGACTTGACTCGGTGTGGCCGTGACAGATCCTACCGTAGCAGTATGTTGACTTTAGGAAAGCCTTCCCACTTCTCCCGGCACTCCGGACACTCGTTCTTGTGCGCGCTCTCCCACCACAGAGCCAGACAGTGGCGGCAGAAGTTGTGGCCGCAGGTCAAAGTCGTGGGGTTCACTAAGATGTCGTAGCAGCAGTGACACGAGAATTCATTTTCTGAGATGTTGCCGCCGGTTGAAGACTTGAACTCAGAAGAATCGGACGAGGCAGGGGGGTCGTCCATTGATGCTCAGTCTGTCGTCTGATGAGTCCGACTCAATCTGAGACATGGAGAGAGAAGAGACGAGGTTACAAAGGAAGGACATAGAGGATGATATAGGCACGACTATTGCACATGCCACATATACAATATCTACTTTTATTGTTCATGAAAAAAGTAACAGTGCATCTACATTTGAAATAATCTAACAATATAAACACAAGGAATTATAGATAACAACCATACAGAGCATATAAACAGTGGATGAAGCACATTAGACATTGGATTGCACAGATAACTGAAGTGAAAGTGTCTCAGCAGTTTACTGGTTGGACACTTCAGCTGTTTCACTTTTCATTCGCTGGGATTATGAATGTGAGGCCTCGATAATCTGGTGTCAGCGCCGTTAGGACTAGACAACGTTATTCCACCATTACAAATCAACATCACATGATTTCAGCACCCGCGTGTTGTTTGACGTTTATGGTTGTTTTGAATGGAGGAAGGCGTGTCGTGATAGCGTTAACTCACAAGCTAATAAACACACAAACACACACACACACACACACACACACACACACACACACACACACACACACACACACACACACAGCAAATAATAAACACGCCAGTACTAAACCATAAAACAGATATTAAACAACTAATTCTCCGCTGGTTTAACAACTGACAATGTGTTAACCCATCACTGTTCGCTGCATCCGGGCTAGCTAGCTGCTAGCTACAAGCTACGTCAACATTTACACGTTACCTCACGACTCTGCCACTAAACCCCCCCACCCCCAGTAAGAAAAGAGTGGGTTTTACTGCCACCGCAGATAGTGAACTGGGCCATGGGTCGGTTTTAAAAGGCTGATAGTGGGAGTTAACCAGTAACTGAGCGGTGGCTAACAGTGAGAGCTAGGCTAAGGGTTGCTAAAGTTAATGACAGCTACAGCGACGTGGTGGAGTCTCACCTGGCCTCAGGAGTGTGTCCGCGCGGGGGACCAGCAGCCGGGGGACATGTCAGTGGGCTGGACCAGTTCTCAGTCTGTGGTGGAATCTGTTCCACTCAAATCAAACCCGACCCGGAGCTGGTAAACACACAGCTTCCGTCTCCATGGCTCCGCTGCTGCTGCTGCTGCTGCTGCTTCCTCACGCGCACACACCTGATGACGCTCACCTGCTCTGGTAGGATCACGTGAGGGTCCCTGCACGAGACATGTGGGTCAGAGGACGGGTTGAGTCGTAGACTGGTTTGAGTCCAGTGGTGTCTGATCCAGTGGTGTCTGATCCAGTGGTTTACTCCTCCTCCTCCTCCTCCTCAGCGATGAAGACACAGCTGGTTTCACACATGTGGCTTTTAAAAGCTGCTTCAGTTCAAAGTCCAGAGCAAAAAAAACACGTCCTGTCCCTGATCCTGGATCTGATATTGTCCCTGATCCTGGATCTGATCATGTCCCTGATCCTGGATCTGATCATGTCCCTGATCCTGGATCTGATATTGTCAATGATCCTGGATCTGATCCTGTCACTGATCCTGTCACTGATCCTGTCACTGATCCTGGATCCGATCCTGTCACTGATCATGTCACTGATCCTGTCACCGATCCTGGATCGTATAATGGTGACAGCTTTAGTGTATGGTCGGCTTGTATTTGTTTTTCTACATGTATGCACATTTATAAAAAGCATCGGCCTGTAGCCTATATGATAGTCAGATGTTTATATTTCATTCTTATCTTTTATCTCTTATGTCACTATATATGTGTGTACATACATACTGCCTATACATCTATACTATACATCTGTACATCTATACATACATACTGTACATACATAATGTACAATACATACTGTGCATACAATACATAGTACACAAACACAGACACAACCTCTATCTAGCTGTCTTCCCTGTGCTGTCCAGCAGGGGGCGGTGTGCGCCCTCCAGCCGGTGACCTAAAAAGCGTAAAGAAGGGAAAAAATCTGTTGAAGAAGAAGTGGTGTCGTATCACAGTTTAGTTAATAGAGACAGAGACAGACAGGCAGAGAGACAGACAGAGAGGGGGGAGACAGAGAGACAGGCAGAGAGACAGACAGAGAGACAGGCAGGCAGACAGAGACAGAGAGACAGACAGGGACACACACAGGCAGGCAGACAGAGACAGGCAGACAGACAGGAGGTGTAGTCCATGACAGCTGATCCGTCCAACAACACCGCCACAACTCTTCTTCGCTCGCTGTCCGTCCTGCTCTTCTTATGACAGCCATCACACCCGGCGGTCACGTCGCACTATGTTCGAGGTAACGTAGCTGCTGCTCGTCGTTGGCCCGATATCTGGATCCTTTCCCCCGCAGAGGGACAGAAGAAGTTAGCCATGTTAGCCGTGGGTCCTCCGGCCTAATAACCGGTCTACATGTCCCCGAAGCCCCGTTAGCTCCTTCGTTTAGCATTAGCTGTCACTAGATTGTAGGGAATGGCTTTAATGCTAGCTGCTTAGCTGATGGCGTTTGTTGTAAACTAACTAGCGTTGCATTCTGTCACGACTTCAACTCTCCACTTGATTTATCCGCTTAATGTTAAGGTGGTTGAGAACATGTCAAACATAACGTGAGCTCGAGCTGTCGAGGATGATTATAGTAAGTTTATTAAAGGCTTGTTATTGCTGCCATGCATTTATGACAGGAGGCACCATTAATATTAAGGGTGAACGACTGACTTCTTATAAATAGCTAATCATAACTTTAAGATAGATACAAGTACGAGTAAATATTAAATATAAATGCATTGACGAAGGGGGAGTGATTGCAGGACTTTTGTATTGAGGTGCATTAGTTTGATTTAGCTAGTAAACTGCCAGCTGAGTGTATACAAGTCATTCTGCAAAGGTAGTGCCACAGTAATACACTATATACCAGTACAAGTAGGAGTTTATTACTGGCCAGCAAGGTGCTGCAGTTCCCAATAAGCACCATAAAGATAACTGTATTTTTAAAGATCAGTGCCATCAGCTGTTGTGATATATGTTGCACGTCTATAAACTGAAAGTGTGTTGA
Source organism: Pleuronectes platessa (assembly GCF_947347685.1). Lineage (NCBI taxonomy): Eukaryota > Metazoa > Chordata > Actinopteri > Pleuronectiformes > Pleuronectidae > Pleuronectes > Pleuronectes platessa. The sequence continues at coordinate 5,340,460 of NC_070628.1, read as the reverse complement.
CAGAGGATGGTGTGAGAGGAAGAAGCCCTCATCATCATCAGACCTGTTGCTGATTGGTATTAGGAAAACATTGAATCAGACATTTAGTGTGAGACCACACTGAATGTGGGTCACGTTCTTAAAACAATTTATTGAACACATGTAAAGAACTCGCATGTATGCACCACCAGATGAAACCGACCACCCTCATTACCACTGCCCTGTGGTTTGTTACTGGTTACTGAGTGTGAGTGTTTCTGTGCTAAATTCCTTCATAGGATCCTGAACTCCAAGATCCGTTGAGTCTCGGGGAAAACTATGACGAGCGGAACTTGCCACATCACGATCCCAAAAATGCACAAGCAAGTCCTGACTATGATTGTGAGACTCCGGAGATTCATGTCATCATCAAAGAGGAAGAGGACGGCTGGACTGTGAGTGATAATCGTGAGTGGAAAATTTTCAATATCAGCATCCATCTCCTTATTAGACAACACACACACACACACACACACAGTTACTCAGTCAGGATTTGTCACATTTTGTTTTGCTTTGCTTTGTCATGTTTGATACAGATGAGAGCTCCTGCTCAGGGGGAGAGAAAGAGGAAACTTCAGCACAAAGGAAAGACAGCTCCAGTTCAAACGATGAAAAGCGACTTCAGAGAGTTAATCCAGGGGAGAACGGCTCAGAGGAGTCGAGTGGCCCTGCTCTCTACGACCAGAGCTCCTCTGCCAGAGACGGGCGGAAGAGACACATCCTCATTGACTCTGATGCCAAACCTGAGCTCTCCTGTGTTTACTGGAAGGTGCCGGAACATGAGACGGTGGATGAGGGCAGTAACACAGGAGAGAAATCGTTCTCCTTCCCGGTCCGTGAGACGGCCCTCAGTCACAAAGGAGACATGAGCTCCTGCCAGAGAACACAAGCTGAGGACAGTTGTTGTGTCCCGGACCAGAGCGGAAAACAAAGCACATCTTTGCCAACAGAGGCGGAACTACATGAGACCAAAACACCAGCACTTTGCCAAACAGTATGTTTATTATAAATTATTCATAATCTCCTTTCTCTTGTGTGTTGTTACTCATCTTGTAGCTGTGTAGTAGTGTCACCATAAAGGTTCAGTGTGGTTGAGGTCAGGTGACTGTGGAGGATAAGACCGTGAGGCCCAGGACTCACTGATCTACTTTGGTCTTCAAGTAGTTCTCACACTGCTTGGAGGTGTGTGTGGGGTTAATATCCTGCTGCTATATGAATCCTTCTCTGCAGAGATGCAAATCAGAGGGTATAGCATGTCTCTGTGGCACTGGGGGGGGGGGGGGGGGGGGGTTGCAGACGTTGTCAAAGCGCCCCGGTCTCTGAATATTCCTGGACACACTAGTTATCTCTCCTGTTTGTCTCCTTACATGAACCCTTCAGTCGCTGCCATAAATCTCACACCTGGATTAATCATTAAATTGGAAGTTTTCTCAATCATCCACTGTTAAACGTTGGTTTTTATTATCTTCACCTTGTTTCACCTCCTGGGAAGTATCTTATAAACTGCTACCCATCCTCTGTCCTGACCTGTGTCCTATATCTTTCTTTCTCAGTTTTTTTTTTCCTTTAGCATATTCTATGTAGCATATGTCCTCTGGATGCAATCCTCGATTTGTTTAATTTGATTTAAAATGCTTTTATGATCAAACATTACAGCAAAAGTAAGAGAGATTTTGGTTCCATAAAAATACACAAGGACCAATGCTTTTTACCTCTTTGGTTCTTAAATAAGATTTCAGGTGTCTCCAGTTCCTGTGAGATTGACTTGGTTGAGTGAATACGCCTAAAAGATAATTACATTAATAACCATATCTCAATGTGTTCTTTACTTAGGATTCACCTGAGCACAAGCCCCTTGCATCACATGGACTCAAAAGGGCATCTGCAGACTTGGAAGGACAAACCCTCCACCTGACGGTTCGTCTGCAGGCCGGGGAGGAGGAGGAGCCAGATGACCAGATCGGAGGTTTAATCAACTCCGATGGAGAAGTGGTCGAATGGGATGCAAGTAAGTTACTCATAACAACATCCTGACTGAGAGCACTCACTTCTGCAAATGCCACAAATTTGTTTACTGAAGGAACTAATTGTGTTTCAGCTTCCCATGGAAGTTTTAAAGATTATTTGGTGAAGAATATTTTAAATAGGAGTTGGAAAAGAGGCATCAACAACCACATACATTTAAATTCTTAAATTTATGATGACTATGCTGTTTCTTTTCTATCGTCATGTTCACGCTAACTTTTTAATGGTTGGTTGTAACTCACCACGTTACCAAAATGTGCATTTAGCTTTACATTGACTTTATTCTTCAACCTGTCAGGTGTATTTGAGCCTGATCATTTTGCTTTGTGCAGGTCCTGACCGACGCTCTGATTGCACAGAAGCTCCTCAGCAGAGCAAGGTAATTAATATAAAGATAATTTATTAATTCCACAATGCAAATGGATAAACAGACAAAAAATGAATTTAGCTCTGGAGCTTCCATAGTTTTTCAATGGGGACGTCTAGACATGACTAGATGACAATGTACTTCGTAAAAAACTTAGTAAACAGAGGAGCCAAACTTCAGGTTCACTGCTGGTTAGATAAAGTAAACAGGTAGATATTTATCTTTTGCCAGTTGCATTTGCAGGAGAGCTAACTATAATTAAACTGTAACTAACTCTGTTCTGTTTTCAGTGCTAAAGTGCTGTTTACTCAGGGAGGGTATAATTCTGATGGTTTTTAATGATTATGATCACAGGGTGTCAGCTTGTCCGAGTCTCAGCTGCAAAGCCAAAGCCAGAGAGACAACAGTAGTCCAACGCTCATCATGGAAGTTGTGTCTGTGGGAGACGATGAAGAAAGGGAAGAAGGGGAGGAGAAAGAGAGAGTAGTAAAGATGGCAACCGTTTCCCCTTTTTACCGTGGTAAACCTAAATCAGAAGGAATAATAAAAAACTGTTCAGGTTGTGTGTATGATAGTTGTCTCGGATCTGATGTGATATTTTCTTCCACGTGACGTTTGCAGGAAAGAGACACAGAAGAAAGAAAAAGGTTTCAGAAATAAAATCCCGGAGCGTCTCTGATAAACAGGTTCCTGCAAATCCTGGTGAGTCGACATGATGAGGTTTCAAGAGGAGATGCAATAAGATTAGTTTTCTTATAGTCTGTTACTCAGAAGTCATTCATTACCATAAATTGTGTTGCTTTCCATACCGAAATATCTTCTGCCGTTCTTTTTATATCACCAAGCAAAGAGAAGAGGCAGAAGAAAGATTTCAGAAACACCGGCGTTGTCTGAAGATTTGGAGGCAGAGCCTGGAAGTGAGTGTTCCTCTGGACTTTTATGGAGATTGTGTTAATTGTATCTGACAGTGTTTGTTATAATATCTTTTGTTTTTAATTTTAGTATCAAGGCGCACCCGAAGAAAGATAAATTTCCCCAGCGTTGTGGAATCAGAAACCCCAAACCCCAAAACTGTCCCTCGAGCCACAGGTAGGAGAAAATAAAATTTGGTTCACTAGTATGGTTAGGTTTTTGTTTTTGTTGTTGTTTTTGAGTTGACACTTCTTTTACACATTCCAACATATTTTTCTGTCTGACAGCAAAGCGACCTTACAAAAGACGGAAAGAATCCAAACAATCTGCTGAAGGAGGTGGAAAAACTGGTAAGAGCAAGTTAAACAGCAACACCGGCAGTAACACTCACTGCCTGCAGGTGGCGCACTGTTACATTGCAGCAGTTATTAATTTTGTTGCCTGCAGGTGGCGGCTAACCCTAATATCTTGATCGCACCCTAGTGGGTGGCTGCAGAATAGGTACTGACTCCTCCGTGTTAGCAGCTGGGACATGGATCGAGCTAAAAAGTCAAAGACGTTCAATAACTTTTCCCCAAACATGGTTTCTGTTGTTTGAGGTAGTTTTTAAAACACTGATGCATGTTCAATTGTTCATGGTTCCAGTAATTCTGGTTTTTAATTCGTTATTTAAAGTCTGCAAAGTCATTTTATAGTCGTCGCACTAGCAGCCTAACGTTGTGATTTCACATAAGTTTTTCGCCCACTCAGGGAAGAAGAGCCGTGGCAGGAAGATGGTTTGTGTGCCAGTGGAGATTCCTCCTGAGCTCCTGAAGACGCCCAAAGAAAAGATCGAGTACCACTGCTCCGTGTGTGGCAAGGAATTCCCTCACGCCTACAAACTGGAGAGGCACGAGCTGGTCCACACCGGAGAGAAACCATATAACTGCTCCATCTGTGGCCGGGGCTTCAACCAGAAGGGAAACCTCAAAACGCACTACAAAGTCCACTTAGGTGAGATCTTTAAACCATTTGACCAGGAGTCTAACGTACGGGTTCAATCTAACCTTTGTAGGAATTTAGAGATATTGTACAAATTATATCACTCTTATTTTATTAGTTAAAACTAAACAAATGAACATTTCTTGGAAATTACATGCAAAAAATAGGACTATCAAGATCTAACACACATGTGTTTGTGAATGGTAAATGGATGGAATGGTGCTTTTCCAGTCTTATTGACCACTCAGAGTGCTTTACAGGACAAGTTGCATTCACACACACAGCAGCAACTTTTCTAGATGATTACAGACCATTCATTCACTGTCTGCAAATCCACTGGAGGTTCAGTCTCTCACTCAAAGACACGTTGGAACACCGACCTTTCGTTATTTAGCTCAAAATCAGTCGAAGAACTTAACTGCAATTTATGGGTATAAACCAAATATAAATTAAAGTCAAACTTTTTACGCTAAATCCTAATTAATGCAAATGTTATTTCTGGATAAATGAAAACATACTTTGTCTCGTCCTCGTCTCTCTGAAGGTAGTAAAGGCGTCATGGACTTTGACGATGAGGTGAATCCCATCGCGTCTGAACTCTCTGAATACTTAAAGTCTCTGCCGGGGGAGTCCAGGATCCGATCGTCCCTCCATTGCCTGGACTGTGGGAAAGACTTTGAGAGTCAGTCTGCTTTACAAGCTCACCACATTACCGCACACACACCGACAGCTGCTGAACCGGACCCCGTCGAGCACAGCACATCGCAGCTTCTCTTCTGCCGCCGCTGCGGTGTTCAGTTCGACGAAAAAGAAAAGCTGGAAGAACACATGAAGTCGCACGTGAAGGAGAAACCCTACCCGTGTCCCGACTGTGGCAAGAGGTTCATCAATGAGAGCTACATCCAAATCCACCAGCGCATTCACACCGGGGAGAGGCCGTTCCTCTGCTCGCAGTGCGGCAGAGGCTTCCACACAGCTTCCTCTCTCAAGCTGCATGAGATGCAGCACTCCGAGGAGCGGCCGTTCGCGTGTTCCATTTGCGGGAAGACGTTCCGGATAAACTCTTACCTGACAGCACACTACCAGACCCACATCAAAGACAGGCCCTTCATCTGCAGTGTGTGTGGGAAAGGCTACTCTCGAGCCGAGGAGCTGAAGGTGCACCACAGGCTTCACACCGGAGAGAGACCCTACGCGTGTGGAGAATGTGGGAAGAGCTTCATCTACCGCCAGGGTCTGCGGCAGCACCAGCGCACACATGCTGGAAGACGCATCGGACCGACCAGACAGCTCGGCAGACCCAAGCAGCAGGCCCAACTGGACGTCTAATGGCTGCTCGATTTGTTTATTTTTATGTTGTGAACTGTGCTTAAAGATATTGCAGTAAAATTGCAGTAAACGTTCCTTCCATTCCTCCGACCTACAGTGTAGACGATTACTGTTTCTGGCAAATATCCGCCACAGAGTCTGTGTGAAGATTAATTTGGAAGCTTTCTGTGTTGTCTTTCCAGTATTCCTGTTTTTATGCATACCTCTAGTGGCCCATCTGTACAATTCCCAGTGCCTTTGTATCCTGCATGCCAAATATCAATATTTGATGTTAAAAAAATTATGCACAATATCCATTATTTTAAAATCCATGTTTTCAGAAATGCATTAGTTACTTTTTGCCGCATTTGAATAATTGTTTCCTTTCATCTTGAAATAAGAGGATTATCTTTCTACAATCAACTTGTAGATCTTCCTTTGAGAGTTGATATTAAAAGCACAACATGACACACTGAACTAAAACATCAGCAAGCACTCACCGCCTTTGACTTGTTAATGATGTCTTTGTCTTGTTTCATAATTATTAACCACATGTGTGGTGATTTTTGACACTGATCAACCAACAGAGTCAAAGGGTTCTTTAATATCTACAGCAGGTTTCATTTGAGGGAAAGACACGCAACAGTCTTGTGTATTTTACATATATCACTTTGGCTCCAGAGAGAAACTCAGACTATGTTCTTGAGGCATCAGGTCAATGTGCCTCTGTGCCAAATTAAAACGTTAATCCATTTTATAGTTATTAATGTATTTCAGTTTGGATTGACAGGGTGACGTTACAAGACTACAATTTTTAAGTGAAAACTTATCTCTTCAAATAATATAACGCAGAAGGATTCATCCCCATCACCTCTTTGATTTAAGCCATTATCTTATTGTCTACATAATTAATACAGATAATGTAAATTCAGCTCATTATATGACGTCTGTGGCTGTAACACTGATCATTTGGTTTTGTCATTTTTCAGTTTGTCAGTCGGTTGTTTAAATTTAAATAAGTCAAATTTATTCTGCGCCATTTCAATCTGCAAATCACATTTATTTAATTCTATCCGTCAGAACTTCCTGATTTCTGAATTGCTGGGTGGACATAGGGCTGTTTTTCTTTTTTAATTATCTGATTAAAATGTATTTTCATTTGAATGAGGAGGGAGGAGCAGGATGAGGACAATTTTGAGTTTGGGTTGATGTAGCCTTAATAACAAGGATCTACTAGTGCAACACAAATGACATAATGCATCAGCTTGTGGTTTGTTTATAAGTTAGATCAACTTTAACAAACGAGGACCAAATCATTAGAAGTATCACAGCAGTCAGTGCAGAGAACATGATCGCATCAGTTTTGCAGGATGAAAGTAAATGGACAAAAATTCAGGTCACACATAGAACACCACATGGTTACTATATGGTCCCAGAGGATTTGATATTAACTGGTCATTCGCCAATGTGATCAGACTTGTATTCTTATTTTGCGATCATAATAATCACAACATCCAGGAGCAGTGGTATTCCTAGAAGATGAGCCATAAAATAAGGCTTGTTAACAGTGATTATACATTAATACGAATATGTTTTTGAAATATTTATATCTATTTACATTGAAGCCTAGTTATAATATGATTATTCCATATAATAAATTATTGTGGACAGGGGGATTTCATGGTAATGTATGTTTTTAAGGTTAAAAAACGACAGATCTACGTGTAATTCTATAAAAACAATATTAAAATTTTCTTCCAGATTTAAATAAATGTTCAAACTTTATAAAAAAAAAGAGGAATATTCACTTTTCTCAACAGGTGTCAGCTTGGTTTTCCTTATTTTCCTCTGACCAACCTGGCAACCCTGCACGTCGCCCACCTCCCCCTGTGCTAGCTCCTCATGCTAACAGCCTCCTCACACATACACAACCCTCTACACACTGTGTGTTCTTCACCCACTCCCACTGTGGAGATGCAGGGACTCGTGGAAGTCAGTTCAAGTCAACGTCCTGGCTTTTAATCCGCCATGAATCCGGTGAGCTGAATGTATTTACCCCTCAATGTAGCATGCTAGCTAGCCCTCAGCTAACCGACCCTCTAGCTAGCACACCAGTGGGACTGTGTTGTGCTAACTTCTCTGTTTTGCTAACTCGAGGGAAACGTGTGCTGAGAGGCTTTAAGACACGTGATACATGTTGTCACGTGTGTAAACATGACCACAGGCATGTTATTCAAATACAGCCACTGACAGGTTTTATTTAAAAGATGTAAACATGATGTGATGCAGTTCTAAAACACAAATATCCACATCACTAAGTACTACTCACTGAGAACTATAAAATACCTGGTTGCAAAATGATGAGTGGGAACATTTTACTTCAAGCACACACCTGAGTTTATTCCTGGTCTTTAACTATTAATAGAGTATTAACTACTATTTATTACACTTTTATTAGTTTTCAACCAAAGCCCATTACGATTTAAGTCATTTTTATTTATGCAGCATATTTCATACAAGTGTAAACTCAATGTTGCGGTGGCTGAGAGAGCTCAATGTACTGCAAATTAAGAAAACACATGCAAGTAGAAAACAAACTTGTGCAAATTGAGAAAACGACCACGGAAATGTTTCCAGGGGACTGGTAAAAGTGACGGACCTGGCTGTAGTTCAATGCTTTGTGAAGATCCATCACCACTGACGAGCAGCAGACTCCAATAACTTCACATCTGCTATTATCTGTATTTGTCGTGAACATTCTTGTCTTTCTTTGACATGGGCCTACCTAGTTTATATTAACTTTATTTTACTCTGTTTAGGGATCATCTGCATCTGTCCTCTGCCGATGTGGAACCGCGACTAATCATTTACCCGAGTGCAACACAAGTGCCAGTGATGTCGATAGAAACCGACCCGGACGTGGCGACAGAAGGGACTGTGCTCGAGATCCGAGCATATCTGAGACTGAATGGGAAATAGTTTCAGTACAGATTCAAACTGGGGAGGAGGAGAGTCAAGAAGCTCCTGAGGTCGCAGTTCAGACAAGAGAAGGATTCACACTTTGTCCTGGTGACAAGGACGATACCCCTGCAGCAGAAAAACCTGGATCACCACACAAGATTTGGAGGAAACAGCTCAGAACTCGAATGCATCTGTGCCAAAAGGCCAAGAAACACCGAAGTGGAGTTAAACCGTACAAATGTGTTCACTGTCGGAAGCGGTTCACCTTTCAAAACCCTCTAATCCTGCACCTACGAAGTCACTCGGTGAGGAAGCCGTTTGTCTGCCCGGTCTGTGGGATGAACTTTTATCTGATGAGACACGTCAAGTCTCATTTGACCAAACACACTTCAAAGACCAGCGTCATGTCGAAGGTACAAGAGGAGGCAGAGACAGAAAACTCAGGAGAAGAATGGGATCCGACCAACTCTGGTAAGAACATTTTATTTGTTATATTAGTTTGGTCCATGTCCCATCCAATAACATGGAGGGGTTCCTTGCTTCTTGGTCCCGAGAAGGAGGCGAATGGCTACTTGATGAGACCTTCACCCTCTGGAAACCGAACGAAGTTGAAAAGTCGGCTGAGGATGAAACAAAGCAGCGAAGTTGTGTAAACAACAATTAGCTTGAAGATGATAAATTCCTTTGTAGAGTTTGATGACTTTCTGTGTTTTCATCACATTAAATAATTACCTGCACACTGATTAATTTCTGATATACAGTTATCAATAATTGCAGCTTTAAGTATTAATCAACCTTATTCAATTTTTACTAACAGTGGATTTTACCAACACATCAGACTCAGTGAAACCTTCACCTGAAGAGGCACATTCATTAGAGGAGCACGTGAACCAAGTCCACGAATCAAAGAAACCAGTGCAGCAAGAGATTTATGTTTCTCCAGAAATTAAAAAGACCATGAATCTGTGCACAAGGCTCTAAAGCTGTACTGGTGTTCCCAGTGCGATAAAGGTTTCCAGACTTCAGAGGAACTGGATAACCATGTGCGAGATCACACAGGAGAGAAACCATTACCATGCATTGTATGTGGAAAAAGGTTCAAGCTGGAATCTAAGCTGAAAGCTCCCTCTCTTACGTGTGTGGAGTCACTGACTAAACGTTGTAAATCAAGTCGTCTAGGAACACTTACACACAGAGACTTCTTCTAAACAAATAAAGATCAACATGTGTTTACATAACTTAACACACCTTTAGAGAGAGTAAATAGTTCAGATTTGCATTGTCTCTTGCAAACAATTCATTGGGCTTCGATTTATCAGTTGGCTGATAAAAATCAGCCGATGAGCCTTTTACACTTTTACACACACGGTATCTTCAGGTGAGGACAGTGGGCTCGCTGAGTATTGAACTCTATAACAATCTTCTTCTTTTTTATATCTTTCCTTTAATCAAAAGTTGTTTAAGTTGTAGAAATATCCACTAAGAAAACAATCACTTCGGTTTGGGAACATTAAAAGAGCTTCAGTCCAATATTGTAACTGTGACTTCTTCTATAGCGCCGCCCTCAGAGCTGGATCTCAGTTCACATCAGTCACAAGACGCCACATCAGAGAAAACGCTCCAGAGCAAGAGAGCTGCAGAGATTATTTACCATGTTGAGCCGACTCCTACAATACCGGCCCTGGATCACAGCCCAGCACCTGAAGGTGAGTCAGATTGAGGTATTAATAGAATATCACCTCAGACTCATTGCTTTGTCATATTTTCACTTGCTTGTGTTTTTCTTCCTAAGGACCAACTCCAGAACGGCTGGAATCTGAGGATGAACAGCCTCTGGAAAATCCTTCAGTGGAGCCGAGACAATACCAGGGGCCGCACAGACCCAAGAAGAAGGCCAACTGTCCCACCTGTGGAAAAGTCTTCCCTCACAACTCGGGTCTGAGGCGACACCTTGTGATTCACTCGGGCAAAAAACCATACAAGTGCTTCATATGTGGAAGAGGATTCACCCAGAGTGGAAACCTCAAAACTCACATGAAGGTCCACAAAGGTCAGAGTTCACAAGACGTCTAACTCTTTCTTTTCAATACACACATGTGTATTATCATTTGTTTTTCAGTTCAGAAAGTGGCAAAACAATGATGTTAGAGGAATAACTGTTTGTTTTTTCTCACAGGAGAGGTAAAGATTTGGTCATTAGTTCGAGAGACTCTCCCGAAAGCCGCTCCTGTGACCGTTCATGTGTGTGGAGAGTGTGGGATGGAGTTCCCTCAGAAACAACAGCTGGAAGACCACAGAGACACTCACAAAAAGCCTTACGCATGTCCTGACTGCACCAAGACATTCAAAGACAAATATTATTTAAAACAGCACATGCGCACTCACGCCGTAGAGCCAACTTTTCTCTGTTCGGAGTGCGGAAAGAGCTGCATCTCCGCAGGATCTCTCCGAAAACACGAGTTGACGCACACTGGAGAGAAGAATTTCCAGTGTGTCCAGTGTGGGAGGACATTTGCACAATCCTCCCACCTCAACGTGCACCTGAAAACTCACACCGGCGAGCGACCTCATCTCTGCTCAATCTGCGGCAAAAGCTACGCCAGGGATTCGGCTCTGAAAGTTCACCTACGAGTTCACACCGGGGAGAAACCCTACACGTGTGATAAGTGTGGCAAGTGCTTCCATTACGATCAAGGTTATCGAAAGCATCTGAAGAATCACAACAAGAAGCCAAAGCCCCCGACAAAACCTCTGGGGAGACCGAAACAGCAACCGTTAGTGGTAAATAATCAATAATGTCACCGGGAAAGTTTACAGTAATATGACAGATGAGAAAATAGTAAATATAAAACACTTTATTACTCTGTGCACATGCATATCTTCCACATAACAAGCAATATGCTAGTACTCATATGTAACGTTATGTCTAGTGTACAGTTGGCTCCATTGTTTCTTGTTTGAACTATAGTGTTAAAGAAAGTAAATCATGTTATCGTGAATCATTTGTTTCTGTGTGTTTCTATTTGTGATTCACCTGAACTTGACTTACAATCTATTGTATCTCACAATTTGACTCCACAGCACAGATCACAGAATATTTGAATTTATGAAATAATTTAATTTAAGCACCTTATTACTCAAAATAGACTTGATTTATATAAACCATAAAAACGACTCTACCTGCTTCTAGGTCTCATTAACCTCATAGATTAAGTTTGCTGACTCGTTCAAAGTGTTATAATCCACCTACCTCAGAATATACAATTCTGAGGTACCTTTACACTTTTACACTTTTCTTGAGAATTTTTATTTTAGGTATATTTTCTATTACTGCACTTCATCTATTTGATTAGTCAATATTTACTTAACACACTCAGATTAGTAATACAATCATATGAATTAATAAAGAAGATGTGATTCATTCATTCTGTTTATTTTATTATATCTGCAAAACAAATATACAGTGTGATCAGTAGGTGTAGGCTGAAGCAATAGGTTGATATGGATTATGTATAAATATATTATAGATTAAGCTCCCCAGCAGGACATAAAGAAGTCAGAAATTGGAATTTATGGCAGACGTCTTATTATTGGGGCTTTTATTGTGATTGAAAAGCCAACCGGAAGTGCCGGTGTCAGTGTGAGTAGCTAGCGGCTACAGCTACAGAGGTTATCATCACATCCTCGCGCAGATCGTAACTCCAGCCACAAGTTGCCGGACACTATCCGGACGCGCCGCTCGAGCCCGCCGCTCGCGAACATGATCCCGAAGTAGAGACATGAGCGAGTCGTTTGTAGAAACTTCTGCGGAGCGACCACTTCGTACCTGCGGGGGAGAAGCTGATGCAGAGGTGGGTCCAAGTCTCTATTGTCTGTTGGTAGCTAGCTGAGGTAGCGACCGAGCGGTGGTTCCCAGTAGATCTGTCATTTCCACGCCGGACTCTGGTGGACCTCTGCTGGGTGTTGCTGGAGCTCGGGGTGGCTGCTGCTACTGGTGGTGGTTGGTGGTTGGTGGAGGAGGAGGAGGTGGGGGCGGCTAATCGTTAGCTAATTGCTAAAGAGCTAGTGGACGCCATGTCTGTGGCTAGCGGGCTCCGGAGCAGCTCTCTGACCGGAGGGCTGGTCACATCCCAGCGGAGGCTCCTCCAGAGGTCAAACCCTGGAGCCCGCTGCAGACCGCGGCCGTTGCTCGGGGGTTTAACAGCTCGTCGAGGCGCGTTAGAAAACAACAGGTTCGTCAGTTCGGTCGCTGGGGAAAAGTTAAAATCACAAATAATGAGATTTATAAAAAAAAAAAGCATGAACCCCCCCAAATCGTAGCCCCCTGCGGAAGCTAATGCTACCGAGCTAGCTGGGCTGCTCAGTGCACTGATGTCTGGCTTCACATCCGAACCATTATTCTGACAGCGTGCACACTGCAAGTAGAACATCGTAATCAAAGCTGTTGCCCCAGATTGTAAACACGACCGAGGTGGACGGTCCCTCGGGTTTGAAGGCCCTGGCAGGTTCACTGTCCCCTGTCACTGCAAAGCATCCGCCCTGCTGAAGTGTCCTTGAGCAGGACGACGGATGTCTTCCAGGGGTGGAGGCAGTGGTGCGGAGCTGATAGCCCCACTACCGCAGCTGGTAGGAGGGTACACAGTGACAAAGATACCCCTCCTCACCAGCATCATGGACATCCACTGCTGGATGCTAGAGCTCAACAACAACAACAACAGCAGCAACAACAACAACAACAACAAATAAAAGCACAAGCACATGAATCTTTTAGAGGATTATCTTCACAACTGATCACATCAACGTAAATAACAACTCACAGTATCACTTAATCCACCATTTATTTTATCAACTGATAGTAATACTATTTTATTATTCATAATGAAGTCCAAAATGATGGATTCAATTTGTCTTAACCACCAACGTTTGAAAGTTTTGCTTGAAAATACAATTGACGACATAATTTATGTTCTATTAATTGTCTTATTGATAAATCGAGAAATAGTTAAAGCTCAGAAATATCTGATATATTACTTAATATCACCAGTTTGTAAGAAGTTTTGAATTAATGCTCTTAAGCTTCATATCCTTGTTTTAAAAATCTATAAAACTGGAAGTGCGCTTAAATATTGTGATCGATTGATTTTGTGAAACTCTGTCAAGCACAAGCAAAAACACACAAGCACATCGACCTCTGTCGATGTGCTTGTGTGTTTTTCGTGACTCAAAATCAAAGTATTACATTTATAGCATCGACATATCTTACTTATTGAATACCTGTTTACTGACTCAGATCGTTCACCTCTTTAAGGTTGAACATCTGAGAGATGGGCTCTGAAAACCCAGACGACTTTGGACCAGCTGTGATCCTCGCGGAGGAAGATCCCCAAGAAATAGGAGGTCTGATCAACTCCGACGGGGAGGAAGTCGAATTCTCAGATCTCGGTTAGTAAAGTGTACAAATGACAAATGATAAATAACTGGATAAATTCAAGATATTGGCCAATGTCATGTCTCAGGGTATCAGTGCTCTTTCTATCTCATTGATCTGTTTCATCTGTAAGAGACTCGAATGTATTATTCCAGAAAATTATTCACACTCTTTTTTTGTGTATGTCTCTCACAGGAGAGAGTGCCGTCCCCGGTATCGTACTTGCGGAGTCTCCCTCAAAGACATTCGATCTCACAGAGAATGAAAAACCAGCGTCTCTTCACAGCTGCTCAGTGTGCGGCAAAGACTTTCCCTACGCCTCCAAACTTCAACGCCACCTACGCACTCACTCCGGAGAGAGGCCGTTCCCCTGCTCCATGTGCGAGAAGAGATTTCCAGAGAAGGGGCTGCTCATGATCCACGAAAGGGTCCACACGGGGGAGAAGCCGTTCCCATGCACTTTCTGCGAGAAGCGGTTTGCGAGTCAGGGGGAGCTCCGGCTCCACCGGCGGACGCACACCGGCGAGAGGCCGTATCACTGCTCCATCTGCCTGAAGAGCTTCTCCCGTCACTGGCACCTGAAAACACACTTAGAGGCGATGCACTCGGAGGTCGTCGCCGGCTTCATCAGGAAGAAGTTTCCGTGTTCGGACTGCGACAAGAGCTGCAACTCAGCGGCCGAGCTGAGGGATCATCAGAGGACTCACACTGGAGAGAGGCCCTACCAGTGCTCTTTCTGCGACAAGCGTTTTGCCTTGTCCGGTACTCTGGTGAGACATGAGCGTCTCCACACCGGCATTACACCGTACCACTGCTCTGACTGTGGGAAGACATTCGCGCAGCAGTGGACGCTGACAACACACATGAGGACGCACACAGGAGAAAAACCCTACAGCTGCACACAGTGCGAGAAGTCGTTTGTGGCTCCCGGGGAGCTGCGGAGACACACCAGGATTCACACCGGGGAGAAGCCGTACACCTGCAGCGACTGCGGCAGGCACTTCTCTCTGGCAGGAACTCTCAGAAACCACAAGCGCTCATGTACACAGAACAAAAGTGAATCCGATACAGGCGTCGTCTCAGACCCAGGTCCAGCTCCAGTTGGTGAATCGTCCCAGGAAGACCTGACCGACAACATCAGTGCTGAGGTAGTGACAGTTTACTGCACTGTCAAAGTGAAACCAGGGTTCTAGATCCAGATTGATATAGATTTTTTGGGACCGATGCTAAAATTAGAATAGATAATGATTCCTTGGATGTAGGCATCAAACATTTATGAAAAAGAAATGTCACTGAGGCTTGATATTTCACAATTTAAACATAAACTTCATTATAATGTACTATAAATAAAAAAAAATAACACAAATAAAACCAAATATACAGAACTTGAATTATATCTGTACCAATTTGTCTGTAAAAGGCTCAGCACATCAACCAAATTCATCAATCGACTGATATATCAATATTTTCTCAATATTTCAGTCTCCGATAAATGTTTACACCATTAACACAATCCTGCATTTTGAAAAGTCCAAATGAGTAAACGTGAATCTGATTTGACTGAACCTATCTCGTCTGTTTGCCTTTATTTGTCCTTCTGAACCTTTTTTTTAAGGTGTCAGACACACAGAGTTCACCCAGTTCAGCGGAGCCCTGTCCCCTGGAGAGTCTCAACCGTGACAAAGCAGCTCAGTGTGAAAATACCCAGAGGGAACCAGAGGAGCAGCAGCAGGAGGAGGAGCAGCAGGAGGCGCAGCAGGAGGTGGCAGCGTGCAGTCCACAAATGAATGTAATCGTGAAGGAGGAGGAAGAAGAGGAACCTTTGTGTGGTACAAATTCCTTCAGTCAAAGTCAATTAAAAGAAATACAAATATATTTAATTATGATTTTAACTGCAACACGTTGTTTCCCTCAGTAGAAGAAGCTCCTGAGCAGATGTCTGGGAGTGAAGATTGTACCATGACAGAGGAAACCGAGGAGGAGGAGGAGGAGGAGGATGATGAGGAGGAGGAGGAGGAGGAGGAGGAGGAGCAGCAGCAGCAGGAGGAGGAGAAGGAGGAGGAGAGCAGCACAGATATCAGGATTACAGTGAAAGAAGAAGAGGAACCTGATAACAGTGAGAACATTACTTAACAGGATTGAAAATGTTACTCAGCCACTTTTAGTGTCGGCACTACAGTAATGAACTGAGACCTGGTTCCATCGAATTCCATCTCACTGATTTCTCTCTTTCTTTATACTCTATACTATGGAAAACTACTCTAGTTATAGTTTTAAAAGGAGAACCCTGCACCTGTGGTTAGTGGAGAATTTATAAAATATTATATATATACAAAAGGAGGTTGCCCAATGTCTTAACCATAAAGTTATGCAGATTGTGACTTCTCATTATCTGGAGGATATAATTCTATTACACAGCTGAAAAAAGGTTGAATATCTAATCTTTTAATTTTTGGAAATTTCCTCATCTTTTAAATATTGCACCTTGTTGGATTCCACAGAAACCAGTGCTTTAACCTTTTTACTTGTTATTTTGTTGATTCAGTGTTTCTCATTAGCCTGTTTCAAGTCTCTCCGTTTGTGTTTCCAGTGTCTGAAGAAGATCCTGATTGTGTTGCTAGCAGTGAAAAAGACAGTCCTCCATCATCACCAGTGCAGGATCCTCTGACAAACAATCAGACAAAGAGCTCTTACTGCTGTGGGCTCTGTGGAAGAGACTGTCACAAGATGTCCGCGCTGCAGATCCACATGAGAATCCACTCGGGAGAGAAACCTTTTCAGTGCTCTCTGTGTGGGAAGCAGTTCACCCAGAAAGGTCAACTCAAAGGTCACCAGAAAGTCCACACGGGGGAGAAACCTTTCTCCTGCCCGGACTGCGGGAAGAGCTTCGCCCATTCGGGGGCCATGAACAGACACCGACTCACGCACACGGGGGAGAGGCCTTACCACTGCTCCGTGTGCGACAGGAGCTTCAACCAGTCCGGCCGCTTGAGGGAGCACGAGAAAATCCACTTCGGGGAGAAGTTCGACTGCCCCGAGTGTGAAAAGAGTTTCACGCGAGCGTCGAGCCTCAAGAACCATTTCAGGCTCCACACGGGGGAGAGGCCCTACAGCTGCGACATCTGTGGGAGAGGATTCAGCCGCTCGCAGAGCCTGAGGCTGCACAAACGTAAACATGAGCTGATACAGACTGAGGAAGAGTCTGCGTCCAGTGTGAGGAACGATGACTTCTCACAGAGCGACGATAACTCTCCTATTAATATGTGTATAACGGACAAAAACGACTTGTAATGTATTTATGTAAACCATACAGGTACGTGCCAGTAGTACTATGAAAGTACAGGAGTTCAGGCAGTTGAACAGGAACTGAGCGAGAAGTAACTACCTCTGTGTATAGACAGTTATTAAACATATATGTGGTGTTTCACCCAAAAAGTATTTAAGCTAAAACATATTTAACTCCCAGAAAAGACAAATGAAGAAACGGACACAAAACATGTTGAGGTTCAGCAGCAGGCGACAACGATACAATGATGATGTACCACAAATACAACTCAATACAAATCTCGATCAACATAATCAACAAGAATCAACATAAATTGTAGACATCAAACTTGCTCTTGTTTATCACTCTTACCTATATTAGTTGCATTTGAACATCATAGTATTTATGGTAGTACAAATGTGTCATTTAAGGTTTGTGATTTCACTTTGTCCATGCAGTATTCTTATTGAAATTAATCGTGTATGTGGAATTTGGACTGAAGAATAGTTGATGTTTTTGTATCTGATGTTGCTGTGGCCAATGAGATGTGAAGGAATCAGGTGACACTCGATTTCATTCTTTGGTGAATGTGCCCGATGAAATGTAACAAAACAGTGGGATCCTTAATATTCATCCGGTGCTTGCCAAAAACCGTTCTGCCTTAGTTGTGATGAACTCTTATCTCTGTTTTGATTTGCAGTCATTCAATATCCAAATTGTGAATCAGGTTCACCTGGTTTAAAAAATGTTCTTAAAGGCCAAGTCACTGTTGTGAATAGAAGAATTCATCGTGATGCAAGAGCCGATAATTTGAAGCCCTGTAGATGCTTCATTTTGCCCCGTGCTGCCTCTGTCTAATTGTATGGAACATGTTATACTGAACAATAAAAGTATAAATACCACAGTTTTTGTTGGGATTTCTGTCTGCCCAAGAGGTACAAATATATATATATATACACACAAAAGAAAAAACACAGATCGTATCTAAATTAATAAATAATAATCTTTATTCAGGATAACGTCGTTGACATTCATGTCATCTTGGTGGATTCCAGACCGTGAATGCACCACGCATCCCTCAAACGGAAGCGGTGTAAATAACGAGGCGCAGTGAACGTGACATATAGATAAACAGACGCACACTGTCTGAACAGTTCAGGTAAAGCGAAGTTACGAAATACGTCACTGACGTAGTGTTTATTTAACATAACGTTCCGATGTCTGCGCAGTTTTTACCGAGCGAAGCTTAGAGAACATCCAGGTGAGTGCAGCTAATGTAAACAACGGCGTCAGCCGCGGTTAGCTTACACTAGCTAACATTAACTGTGATGCTAAAGGAAGCTAAGGCTAATTAACGTTGATTTAGCTCCAGCAACGCACCGACGGCTCCTGTCAGTCCGTGGAGGACGTGCGTTGTTTTCTTCTGACTACAGACATGGCGGAGAACTGCTGTTAACGAGGGGGTGCAGGGGTTCATTGGTGAACTTTGACCTTCACACAGTTAAATAGGGAATGGAGGGGCTAAAACTGAAGTTAGCAGGAGCTGAGGTGAGCAGGAGCTGAAGTTAGCAGGAGCTGAGCTGAGCTGAGCAGGAGCTGAGGTTAGCAATAGCTGAAGTTAGCAGGAGGTGAGGTTAGCAGGAGCTGAGCAGGAGCTGAGCTGAGCAGGAGGTGAGGTTAGCAGGAGGTGAGGTTAGCAGAAGCCGAGCTGAGCAGGAGGTGAAGTTAGCAGGAGCTGAGGTTAGCAGGAGCTGAGCTGAACAGGACGTTTTGTACTTTTGTATTTACTTTACTAAAGGATCTGAATACTTCTTTCGTCACTGGTGTTGTTAATGCTAAAGAAATGTTCTTCTTTAATCCCTCACTTTAAAACAGATCCTCTCTATAAATTGTACATTTAAAGTAAGCAACTATTTCATCACTTCACCTTTTCACTTCTTCCATCAACCCCCCAAAAAGCAGGAAATGACATTTGTCCCTGTACTGAACGTTGTGTCCCTGCCTGTCTTCTGTCTTGCGTGTGTCCAGTCGCTCACTTGGACAAACCCACACGGTCAGGATGGTTTCATACAAGCGGCTGAACCCTGAGGATGTTCAGTTCTCCAGTGCAGTGTTGACAGAGGAGCAACGTCCCGTCCAAGAAGAGATTCCTGTGAGTTTGGATTGAAACAGATTTTAGCCATGTGCCTCATCAAGTAGCTGCTGAGTTTATGTTGTTTGAAAGTGTGTATAGAAGGACATATTTGTTTTCTGTATATGTTAGTTGAAGATGTATGTATTTCTATAATATATCCAAATATTTGGCTTGACATTAAGATAACCAGTGTTCTCTGACTCCTTTAATTTTTGCTTATTTATTTCCCTGCTGTGTTTCAAGGTGCAGGAGCCAGAGGAAGCCGCGCTGCTCCCACGATTTCCGTCATGCTCCATCACCAAGTGCCTCCTGGTGATTGGCTGCCTGCTGCTCCTCCTCTGCGGCGGCTGGCTACTGGGCACCATGTTTTGGCTTCACGGGCCGTCCAACCGAGAACCACATAGACCTCTGCCACCTGCCCCGGCACAGACTCCCCGAACAGCAGTAAACGACACTGCAGCTGCCTCCCGCCGTGAGGCTTGCAGTTTAATCCCAGAGGCATGGAGGTTCGATTGCTACCCTGAGAGAGGAGTGGTGGTGACCAGAGAGATGTGCGAGGCGAGGAACTGTTGCTTTGTCCCCGCCTCCTCCCCCTCCTCTTCTGCCAGCCGCCCATCAGGGGGAAATGGTATCCCCTGGTGTTTCTATCCTCCGGATTTCCCTTCCTACTCGCTCGTGTCACTAAACGACACATCCCTGGGGCAGAGAGGTACGCTCGTGAGGGAGATGAAGACCTATTACCCAGCAGACATTCTCACTCTGGAGGTGGATATACGTCATGAGACGGACACACGGCTGCGTGTCAGGGTGAGTGGAGGACGCACGAACCTTGAGCTAAAAGAGTAAAGATTGGATTGCTCCATACTGCTGTTGATTCTCTGGACTGTAACTGAAATACAAACTGTTTGTCTGATGTGTCTCTGTTCAGATAACCGACCCTTCCGATGCACGGTTCGAAGTCCCGATCTCTGTCCCCAATGCCACCAAGAAGGCAGCCAGTCCTGACTATGTTGTGGAGCTTTCAAAGGAGCCATTTGGTCTCATTGTGAAGAGAAGATCGACAGGAGCGGTGCTGTAAGTCCGACTTGAGCTGGCCACTACTGGACAAACCAGAAAGTACAAATCTTGTATTAACACTGTGTTTGTGTGTTTGATTCCCTGTTAGTCTGAACACCACGGTGGCTCCTCTCTTCTATGCCGATCAGTTCCTCCAGTTCTCCACCTCCCTGCCCAGTCAGTTCATCTACGGCCTGGGGGAGCATCGCTCCGCCTTCCTTCACGACGTCCACTGGAACACGCTCACCATGTGGGCCAGGGACGTCCCTCCTACGGTACCAGAACCTCAACAGTTGTTATAATGTTTGAGCCGCGGGTGCAGATATTAACCCTCAACTGGTTCCACAGCAAACATACTAGGAAAAGGAGACGTGTTGATAAGGCTTCAGTTCTGACACTTATCTTTCAGTCAGGTGCTTAATTTACAGTTTAACAGTAATATCCTTGTGTTGTTCTCTTTAATGCAGGAAGAGACAAACCTGTACGGAGCCCATCCCTTCTACCTGGCAATGGAGGAGGGAGGGATCGCACACGGCTTCTTCCTGCTCAACAGCAACGCGATGGGTCAGTCGGCCGCTCCCTCCCACTTCTTCTTCATCTTTCTGACTACGTGCAGTGACACATGCAATAAACAGCTGATGCTCATCGTGGACAGATTTCACAACTGTTCACGTGACCGCCGACAAAGTCAAGAAGATTTATAAAAGCAGAAGTAACTGCGATAAACTTTTTAAATGTCCTCAACAGTAAATATCAATTATAAAGATATATTCAGCTTTTTACTTGTTGCCAATTATATGTGATTTACTTAAAGTCCTGTGGGTTTTAAAACAAACAAATACATCACTGACTATATTTCATAATTGGTGGGAGGAGAGTGAACAGGAGAACACACACAAAAACAAAAACACACTATATTTGCAGAATCTCAAAATGTTCTCTCTCTCTCTCTCTTCCCTCTCTACCTTCATGAACTTGTATCTGAATGTTTCAGGTCTTTTCTTTCTCATGAGTAACTATCCTTTCATCACGTGTTTTCTCTGTTTCCTCAGATGTGGCCCTGCAGCCGGCCCCGGCCCTGACCTGGCGTTCCATCGGGGGAATCCTCGACTTTTACGTTTTCCTTGGTCCTGATCCCGGTTCAGTTATTGAGCAGTATGTGGAAGTCATAGGTCAGTGTGAGAAACGTGTTGTGTAGAGAACATGACTTTTATTTGTTTGTTACATATTAACAGTTTGTTAGTGAAGGTTTTCTCACCTCACCTCACACCCGTCTTCTCTCTTAATCCCTCCGTCTCGTCCTAGGATTCCCGGCTATGCCGATCTACTGGGCTCTAGGATACCACCTCTGTCGCTGGGGCTACAAAACAAGTGATTCTACCTGGGAGGTTGTCAAGAAGATGAGGAATTATGGGATGCCTCAGGTAAAGTGGACTGCGGCGGATAGTTTGTTTTTGCAGGTCGGTATTTAGCTTTTTTCCCGTGTTTTCTGTTTATGATAATTTGTGGTTTTGTTCGCAGGACGTCCAGTGGAATGACATCGACTACATGGATCAATATCTGGACTTTACGCTCGATCCAACGAGTTTTGCGACGCTGCCCGACCTGGTCAAGGATCTGCACGATCATAACCAGCGCTATGTCATGATCCTGGTAAACGGGGACTTTTTACTTTCATCCATGTGTGGTTTATTTCTGCTGTGGCTTGTGTTTGTGAGGCTGTTGCTTCTCGACCTGCAGGACCCGGGTATCAGTAGCACTCAGCCTGAGGGCTCGTACTGGCCGTTCGATGAAGGACTGAAGAGAGGAGTTTTTATTAAGGACGCTGAAGGAAAGACACTCATTGGGAAGGTGAGACATGAGGCTCCATATCACACTGGCTGTTCGCATATCAGAAATTATTCTTATTTAAAGCAACAGTATGCATTTTTTACCTTTTGACTTTAATAGATTTAGTTATTGTCTCTACATGAAAACGACTGCAACGCTCTGACACATAGCATAACAGAATAGATCACCACGTGTGGCTGCAGAGGGCGCTGTTGCTCAGAACAAGTTGCATAGTGTTGCCCTAAACTTTATCTCCAATATATATAAACTCCTTCCTCCTCGCAGGTGTGGCCTGGTTTGACAGCGTACCCTGACTTCTCTGATGAAGTGACACATGAGTGGTGGTATGAAAACCTCCAGAGGTTCTACGATAAAGTGCCATTCGATGGATTATGGATTGTAAGTATTGAAATTTTAGAAAAAGACAAAACCATGACCTTGATGATGATTATTATTATTGAGGTGATTCTCCCTGACGTCTGTGTCATCATTTTTAGGACATGAATGAGCCGTCAAACTTCCTGGATGGATCCACTAATGGCTGTCCATCAAACAGTCTTGAGAATCCTCCTTACACACCTGGTGGGAGATCCAGATACACACATCAAGCACAAATCACACAACAAAAGCTACATGAACAAAAAGTTAAACTGAGTCTTTTACCTTTTCAGGTGTACTTGGAGGTTTGCTGAGAGGAAAAACAATTTGTGCAACTGCACGACAAAAGCAGTCGATACACTATAATATGCACAGTCTGTATGGACTCATGGAAGCTAAAGCATCTGCCAGGTCAGGACCAGTGAAATACACACACACACACACACACAATAGATAAAATACCAAAACAGGGAAACACTTTTTTACTAAATGAGAGATCTCAGTACTTTGGTTTCTCTCCCTCCTCTTGTCCAGCGCTCTGAAGAGGATCGTTGCAAAAAGACCGTTCGTGATCTCTCGCTCCACCTTCCCCAGTCAGGGGATGTATTCTGGTCACTGGCTGGGAGACAACAGGAGCCAATGGAAAGATCTTTATTCCTCAATATCAGGTCAGATCACTCAAGGCTATGTATTACACATCCTGAATAAAAGTACATGTTAAATTAAGTGTTTCCGAAGATGGTTTGTGTTATTTTAGTTGGTTCTGATCAAAGTGATGTTTCTTCAAGTGTTAATTTCAGAAAATTGTTTAGGAAATTGTCAATTAAATTTTTGGACATTGGTTTTGTCTTTGTGTGTGTTCAGGTATGTTGACCTTCAACCTCCTGGGCATCCCGCTGGTGGGGGCAGATATCTGTGGCTTCAGCGAGGAGCCGCAGGAGGAGCTGTGTGTCCGCTGGACGCAGCTCGGAGCTTTTTATCCCTTCACACGCAACCACAACTCCATCGACATGCAGGTTCATACAGCTTAACATCACTGTTCCAGCAATAAAGCAACAATTTAAAGATGTAGATCACTGCAGTTTATCCCTCTCTACTTTATGGATCATAAAATTGATGTGATTTATTTGCAGCCTCAGGATCCGACAGTTTTCAGTCCACTGTCTCGTACGGCCATGAAAGAGGCTCTGCTGCTGCGTTATTCCCTCTTCCCCGTCCTCTACACTCTCTTTCATCACGCACATGCACACGGACACACTGTTGCACGTCCACTGATGTTTGAGTAAGTAGAACAAATGAAACATCTTTGTTTTATTTCTCTTTATACATTTTTTTGCTGCTCTAAATGTGTTTCCTGTACTCGACAGGTTTCCAAAAGATGTGGGAACCTATGGGATTGACAAACAGTTCCTGTGGGGGAAGAGTTTGTTGGTGACACCAGTGTTGGATCCCGGAGTCGACTATGTGGACGGTTACTTCCCACAGGGGAAGTGGTTTGACTACTTCACTGTGAGGACCACGCTCGGCACTCAGCACAGGCTTATTCTACTTCCTGTACATGTATCAGTGATCTGATGTGTGTTGCTGTTCTCTCCTCAGGGCGATTCTCTGATCAGTAAAGGTGAAGAGGTTCGACTTCAAGCCCCTCTAGATAAGATCAACTTGCATTTACGTGAAGGAACGATTTTACCAACACAGGTAAATGGGAGTTTTACTTTACTGTTGCATCATCAAATTCCTATTTTCTGAACCATTTAAAAATTTGTTTTGAAAAGTGTTTGTGCAACAGTGATCGAAGCAGGACATGTACGGCAAAATGGTCAGGTCACCACAAATATACAAATTATAGTTGAGTTAAGTTTGTCAAGTATTTAATAATAAATAAGACAGAAATCTCCAAAATAATGTGCATATAACAAAACTAGAATTTACCTTTCAGTCCTTCAGTCAGACCCCCAAAACATCTGAACCGCAAAATGTCCAAAAATCATCCTTGTTTATCTCAAAATGTGAGAGAAGAATAATGGATTCGCTTTTATGTTCAGAATCGCATAAAAAAAAAATGTCATCCTTGTTTCTTCCACCAATTTCCGTGGAAATTAGTTCTGTAGTTTTTGCGTAATCATCCTGACAAACAGTCGAATGAACCGGAGGACTGTGGCAAAAAACAAAACCTTGCCAGAGGGAATAAATGCAAATCTTTCATCAAGGGTAAAAACAAATGAGGGAGAGTGGGAAATGTTTTGATTTTGGGTGAGCTGAGCTTTTAAGTTTCTGTAAACAATATAAATAATTGTTCTAACGACACAAGAATATTTCTATCAAATCTTCCGTTTAGATTCTGTCAGCTTGACTCCTTGTAATCTGTATTTTATAATGTAACGTGTTCCTGTTTGACTTCCTGTGTGCAGGTTCCCAACCTGACGCTGTGGGTGAGCAGCGGTCAGCCGCTCCACCTGCTCTCCGCTCTGTCTGACGACGGCTCAGCCGCTGGGGATTTGTTCTGGGACGACGGCCAGAGCATCGACACGTTGGAGACGGGCAGTTACAGCTACCTCCTCTTCAGCGTCACGCAGGTGCTCCCACTTGTTTAGTTTCTGCCTTGAAGGAATCTACCCTCATGGCCTCATTCCAGCCTGTCTCACCCACCCACATCTCACAGGAGGCTGTTTTGATATCCTGCACGAGCTGCGTCTGAACTTGTTTGATTGAACAGTGGATTATGAAATGAAGAGTTTATGTTTCAGGTCAGATCGTGTTTTTTTTTTTAAACCTTCAAAATTGAATGTGGAGGTTTTTTAAACACGAGTCAATGAAACGCGATTGACTCTTTTCCTGTTGTCATTTCACCATTAACAGTAGAAAGCAGCAGAGGCCAGTGACTGTGTAACTGTTTCATGTGTTTAACTTAAGTCTCCTCAAACTGAACGATGTTCTTGAGCTTCTTGAACGGAGACTGTTAGACTTTGTTGCTGAGATAACAAAGAGCCGTATAAGTTACCGACACGGGCAGTAAACCTTTATTGCCTCTGTGATGCTCGTTTTAGTGTGTCTGTGGGAAAAGGCTCAGGACTCAGTCCTGTCCACCGGGCTGTGACGCTTCAGACTCTGCAGGTCTGAGCTGGAGCCGATGGTAGAGCGGCGTCCATGCAGAGACACGTGAAGCAGGAGTGAACACTGATCTTTTCCTTCACTCTGAAGACTAGTGTCAGATGTTTGTGGTGTTTTATTTGTCTAGTGCAGTGGTTCTCAAAGTGGGGGGGGCGAACCCAACACTCTCCACAGGGGGCGCAATGTCAAACACAAAAAATTAAATAACACACACATTCATACAGTGCATCTATTCGCAGCACTTTGTTATTCTATGGTGGCCATTCAGGGTTCAGCATCTTGCCCAATGACACTTCCACATGCAGATGGGTCAGACTGGGGATCGAACTGCCGACCACTCTACCCCTCAGCCACAGCCGCCCTAAAGACTCCCTCCTTCCTTAGTAAAAACCTTCCGGCACTTGCAGCAGGCCTATTCGTAGCCTAATCTAAGGAGTAATGTTCTCCACGGTCTTTTTTCAGAAAGCTCATAGCCCCAAGAGCTAGCCTTCTAGCTAGCTAACTTCTTCCAACTGCAGCTAGCCCTTTTCTCCTTAACACCCAAATGCCCCTAACCAGCTTTGGGGGGCCCAGCTTGCAAAAGTTTGAGAACCCCTGGTCTAGTGTGAAAGGGGCTTCGAACACAGCAGCCTTTTCTACAGAGATACATCCTGTTGTGTTGGAAAAACGTGTTTCTAGAGAAAGTTCTGCTGATTCTGACATTTTTCTTTTTTACCTGCTCTGATATGGAAACTTCACAGAATCCAGAAAATCTTCAGGAAACTGTTTTTAACCAGATAATTGATTTAGTTAATTATGTAATGTCTTAAAAACATACCTGGAAAGGATCTTACATCTTTCAAACACCATCGTTGTCAGATAATTCACTTAAACGCATGTTTCCATGTGGAAGTGACTTCCATCGTGTGGTTTTGTAGAAGGTGATGACGTCACAGGTGCTCCACGGTGACATCGAGGCCACGTACATCACCGTGGAGTCGGCCTCCTTCTACGGTGTGAAGGAGAAGCCCAGCAGAGTGATGGTGAACTCCCAAGATGCAGCATTCACGTACAGAGCCAACCAGGTGAGGACATGTGAAACTTCGTGTAGTTTTCATCCGTGGATTGAGAACAGGCTCGTGGTTGAAGAAGCTTTTCTCAATGTGACAACCTTTTTGTTTTTCCTCTTTCTCTCTCTGCAGGTGTTGACAGTTTCAGATCTCGGTCTCAACCTCAGTCAGAACTTCACCATCAGCTGGATGTGATGACATTTGAATGAGTGAACGCAGCCGAAGTGATGCTTTTCATTGTTTGGACTCTTTAATCCAGAACACTGGATGGGGAAATAACTGTGAGAGTTGAACTTTGACTGAACACCAGGCTGAGAAGCAGCGTTTCACCTGAACATCACTGGTTTTAGCTTTTTAAATCCATTTGGGTCTAACGCGATTGAGCTCAGCGCCAAAACAAAACCCAGTTTGGACGGATGATGTGACTGAAGATGAGTTTGTGTTAATTCTATTCATCGTGCGACGTCATCTCACAAACATCAAACGCACTGAAGCTCCTCTGGGGGCAGAGCGGTAGTTTAGACTCTGCTTTGAATATCTGACATTAATGACACTCGCTGAGGAGATTTAAACAAAACAAAAAAAACAGCTTTGCTTTGTACATCAGCTTTATTTTCAGCTCAGTTCAGTCGACTGAGCACTTAATTAAATTGAATTAGCAGAAAGATGACGTGCAATAAACAGAAGAGACTGATAATCACCCTCCTGCAAAGGGGACGGGAGCCTGATGTAGTAAATTCTATGTGTTTAATGCTGTTTACAGCCGATTGTTGCACTAATTGTTCTGCAGTGTTGTAAAGGACGACACAGGTGCCTTACGATTCCTGTTTGTGTGTTTCTGAGCGTTTCTGGGTTTGTTCCGTTCTAGTCTTTTATTCAGTGCACTGCTTTGCCTGTAGACAACGGTAGATCTGTGAAATTACACTTGCATCAGCTGTAACTGTTCTGTAGACGTACTGTGACGCTTCTGTCAGTGGACTGCAACCAACACCTGAAGCTGGAAACATCTTCTTGAGCTGGTTTAGTCAAGTTTTCAAGCTGTTACATTAATTCTGCCTAAATCTGACCGTAAAGCTGTGGAAACGTGATCTGAACTTTCTGCACCTTATAGAACATTTGAAAATAGTTTCATCAGTGCATGTGTACTCGTGTTAATGGAACTGAAACGGTGACGCCGACAGATCCCAGTGTTTCTTCAGTGAGCTTTGTTTTCTGAATTTAAATTTTTAGAGTTTTATTGGATCTTTTTTTTTCTTTAAGGACACGTAAAGTATAAAATGAAGAATATTTCAGGGCAGATTTCAGATTGTTAAACTAATCACTTCATTCTCTGTGTTT
Source organism: Pleuronectes platessa (assembly GCF_947347685.1). Classification (NCBI taxonomy): domain Eukaryota; kingdom Metazoa; phylum Chordata; class Actinopteri; order Pleuronectiformes; family Pleuronectidae; genus Pleuronectes; species Pleuronectes platessa. The sequence goes on along the minus strand of NC_070628.1, from coordinate 5,312,299 downwards.
TGAACTTTTAAATTATTTTACATGTTTTAAGTCGTGTTTTGAGTTCTGACAAGATAAGAAGATTATATCTGAATAAAGTTTATTTTGATCTTGGCTGAATTTGTGTTATTCACCTGTGGTGCTGAAGCACATGGGCCACTAGAGGGCGCAGTCACTCAATGCTGGGACTCTTGTTCGAGTCATTTCTCATAATGATTTCTCTTATAACAGCAACTAAAAATAACTATCATTATAGAACTTTTCATAATAAAGTGCTTTACGAGATGGACTGATAAAAGCTATTACAAAAAAACTCTTTAAATATCAAGCCGTTATTAATCTAAAGAAGCTAAATAGAATAAATACAAATTATCAAATGTAATAGGGGTTGCAAGTAAAGCCATGTATTAGAAATATGTATTTTATTAAAAATAGCTATTTAAAGATAAAGACAGACGTCTCCTTTACAAATCTAAACAAAGCGGTTTCAGTTTTAGTTCTTTATTTACTATTTAAATACCAGTTGTGGAATAAATTTCAAACCTTGAAAAATCTCCCCCCTGTGAAAGCCCAGTGGTTTAGCTGATTTGGGGGGGGGGGGGGGGGTCTCAGGATGTCTGTCATTAAGTCACGTGACTGCACTCCACTCAAACCTTTCTGTCTCTTCTGGAGGAAACCCCTCTGTCCCTCGTCTGTGTCACTTTGGCCAAAAGAATCAAACCAGAAAACAAGATGTAAACTGTGAACGAAGCTCTGACTCCGAGCCAGAAGAATCCGACTGGACCTCATGAGTCTGGAACCAAACAAGTATCTGATTGTGTCCAACACACACACACACACACACAAGTGAAGACCCACACACATTAGCTCCTGAAAGTGAAAGCAAACAGCTTGTCCCACATCACCCCCCCCCCCCCCCTCTATGATAGCAGGCCTGAACTGTCCTCTGCTGCCGATAGACTTGAGATAGACGTGTTTTTATTGGCTCTGTGCAAACGTTCACAGACTAACTGTTTCCAGATGGCAGTTTGAGGAGGGAACATATATCATTCAGCAGAGAGGGGGAGAGAGAGAGAAAACAGCGGGGGTCTGTCAAAAGCATTCTGCTCCACTGACGAGGGCATTTCCTGTCGGGATTTGGGAGGATTAAGTATTTGTGTGTGTGGGAGTGGGGGGGGGGGGGGGGGGGGGGGTGTTTGTATGGTCGGCATGTAGAGAGAAGGACGCAGCCCATCAGGACTTTAAAGGGCAGTTTGATTTACAACCCCCCCCCCCCCCCCCCCCGGGGCTGGAAATGTACATTTGGCAAAAAAACAAAAAAATAGAAGATGTTTGCAAAAGTGACGAGTGATTAAGTGTCGTGGTTTGTACATTTCTAAAAATGAAAAGAGAAGTTGTGTTTCTGTCTGGGCTTCTCTGAGGTCGCCTGTTTGCAAGACGCTGCACATCTCATGCAGACAAATCCCAGGAAGAGACAACGAGGCAATTTGTTTCATATGAAAACACAGATAAAAGGCCCAAACCACATTTATATTCACAAGATCCAGATTTTTATTTTAGATCCGCATTGATACCAGTCCCCTGAACATGTCTGACTGTTTTCATCATGATCCATGAATCATTCTGTGAGAAATCAATGAGACAATATCTCCAGATGTCACAGAAAGTGAAAGAAAATCCCTGCAAGTGATAGTTTCTTTCTAAGAGAGAGACATAAAGACTAAAAGCAGCTTGTTCAATAAACACTTTCATTTTCTGTCCAGAGACTTTCTTTTTCCACTGCCCTTCTTTTTTTCTATGAAGTCACAGTAGTTGTTTTTAGCTGTGAGTCAGGTTTTATCTGTAGTTTAATTTCTGTAACCTTGAACCCACTCTCACATAATTAACCTTGGTGGTTTTTAAGAAGTTAAAAGTTTGTATTTGTTTGACTTAACTCATGTGAGAAAAAAGGGAAAAACTTCCAACAGCCATTTTTAGCGTCACTGTAAGTTCTTACCAAAGTCAAAGCATCTGGATCGCCCCCTGGTGGCTGGCTGCAGTATAGGTTATAATCCCGCCTCCTCCATGTAAGTGAATGGGACAAAAAGTTAAAGTACACGTCAACTGAAACGTCATGATTGACAGCTGGCGCTAACTCACCGGTTACCACCGTACAGACAAACAACGTCACCAGCACAAGATGGCAGCCACCGTAACCAGGAAGTTGTGGCTTCAGTTTTATACATCAGCCGTTTTCAGAAGGTCCAGAGAATTGGCTATAGGACATTTCAGTCCGAACCAAAGTGATGGATCAACAGAAACTGTGAACTTATTGGTTTGGTTCTTTTCTGTGTGTTTGGCCCAAATCTTCCACCAAATCTCACAGAAATCTTCCTGCTGACTAATGACACAATAACACCAACGAGCTCTGAGGAGTCGGAGGTGGAGCCAAGTGAGCAGGTTTCAGTCGGTTAAACAAAGTCTTTCTCCCTCTTTGTTAACTTCCTGCCGCCTCTGAACACACCATGTGATGCGTTCAGGTGTCAGGTAACCCGGTGAATAGACACCGCCCGCCTCCTTCAACGCACCCAGGCAGACATGACAGGACAGGACTGACACAAGAATCAACCACACCTACGCTTTCACAGTTTATCCTGTTACCAAAGACACATGCATGTATGTAATGGTCAATGCATTGAAGTTTAATTCATCTGCCGTCGTGCACGTTGTCCCCTGAAGTGACGTTTTTACTACACAACATGAACGACTGCAGACGAATTACACTTCATGCTCCAACTTGGCCACACCCACACTCAGGTCACTGTTCAGGGAGAAGCTGACTCAGCAGTGTTGAGGAGGTGTGTCGTGTCTTATGCTCGGCTTTGTTGATGCATGTTTTAATCGAGGAGGATTACAGAGCTACACAGTCTACACATGGGGGGGTGTAAATCTTATTTTGAGCTTCATTCTTATTACATAGTTATTTTTAGCCCTGTTTTATTTGTGTGCTTTTGTTTGTCACCACAATGCCTCAGGCTCTGGTCTAAAGCAGGTATATTTTAGTCTTGGCAGTTCGTACAATCCTCTAAAACAGCTCTGGGGTCAGTACACAGGGAAATAAAATCACCTGGAATTAATAAGAAACTAGTACGACAACCTTTGTCAAGATCAAACATACCTTCACATGGTTGTGTAGTTCCTGTGGTAGACAAATCCCTTCTGTGAGAATCACTGAACCACAGGACACATTGATGGTAAAACCCATCTCTGATGCACTGCAGGGCCTGAATGTTGGTGACCTTTGACCTGTGATATTCACTTTGCATGTGACCGAGCTGAAGGGTTAAAAACACGACAGGTAATAATCATTCAGTTGTTAATAATAAAACATGTTCTGGTTTGGTGGCTCTGGTAAGAATCACCTGAAGGGTGTGACCTCATGACCTCATACATGACTTAGTTCTACATGTTTAGGACACAAACACAGACACACACACACACACACACACACACACACACACACACACACACACACACACACACACAGTTTGTTAATTGGTTTATTTACACAAACAGAATAAATATCTGTGTCCAAACAATATAAAATGTGTTAGGGTACAATACAAACAAAAATATATTAGAAGATAAACAGTCACACACACGCACACACACGCACACACACACACACAAACACACACACACACACAAACACACACACACACACACACACACACACACATACGGATCCTGAGAAAGAGTTAAAGAAGAGGAAAGGTGGAACTCCACCCATGCAACGTCATCATCGACCTTTCACAGGTGTCACGTCCCATTTCTTTCCACTTTCTGTTGTCGATTCCCACACACACACATACTCTCTCTCTCTCTCTCTCACACACACACACACAGACACACACTGAGAGACACACACTCACTCACACACTCCCTCACTCTCCTGCTCTGGAAACTTTGTGGAGGCTGCCTCTGGAGGGGGGGTTGGGACAGAGGCGGACGCTCGCTCTCAGCTCCGCGGCGCAGCAGCGCTCTCACTCGGCTCCGGCAGCGGCTCGTGTGCGGCTCGGAGCTCCGGCGGGATGTCGGCCGTCAAGGCGCTGCAGCAGTGGTGCCGGCTCCGGTGCGAGGGCTACCGGGACGTGGCCATCACCAACATGACCACGTCGTTCAGGGACGGCCTGGCTTTCTGCGCCCTCATCCACAGACACAGACCTGAGCTCATGTGAGTACTGAGCCACCGACGGAGCCGCTGGAGGTTCACTGGAGGAGGAAGAGCGAGTCTGTGCTGGTTTTACTTCCATGACTGGTGTCTGACTTCAGCTGAAGTTTGTTGTTAGAGAACAAACTTCATGGTTAGAGAACAAACTTCATGGTCAGAGAACAAGCTTTATGTTTAGAGCTCAAGCTTCATGGTTAAAGAACAAGCTTCATGGTCAGAGAACAAACTTCATGGTCAGAGAACAAGCTTCATGGTCAGAGAACAAGCTTCATGGTCAGAGAACAAGCTTCATGGTTAGAGAACAAGCTTCATGGTCAGAGAACAAACTTCATGGTCAGAGAACAAGCTTCATGGTCAGAGAACAAGCTTCATGGTTAGAGAACAAGCTTCATGGTCAGAGAACAAGCTTCATGGTCAGAGAACAAGCTTCATGGTCAGAGAACAAACTTCATGGTCAGAGAACAAGCTTTATGTTTAGAGCTCAAGCTTCATGGTTAAAGAACAAGCTTCATGGTCAGAGAACAAACTTCATGGTCAGAGAACAAGCTTCATGGTCAGAGAACAAGCTTCATGGTCAGAGAACAAGCTTCATGGTTAGAGAACAAGCTTCATGGTCAGAGAACAAGCTTCATGGTCAGAGAACAAGCTTCATGGTTAGAGAACAAGCTTCATGGTCAGAGAACAAGCTTCATGGTTAAAGAACAAGCTTCATGGTCAGAGAACAAACTTCATGGTCAGAGAACAAGCTTCATGGTCAGAGAACAAGCTTCATGGTCAGAGAACAAGCTTCATGGTTAAAGAACAAGCTTCATGGTCAGAGAACAAACGTCATGGTCAGAGAACAAGCTTCATGGTTAGAGAACAAGCTTCATGGTTAAAAAATAAGCTTCATGGTCAGAGAACAAGCTTCATGGTTAAAGAACAAGCTTCATGGTTAGAGAACAAACTTCATGGTCAGAGAACAAGCTTTATGTTTAGAGCACAAGCTTCATGGTTAAAGAACAAGCTTCATGGTCAGAGAACAAGCTTCATGGTTAAAGAACAAGCTTCATGGTCAGAGAACAAGCTTCATGGTCAGAGAACAAGCTTCCTGGTTAGAGAACAAGCTTCATGGTTAGAGAACAAGCTTCCTGGTCAGAGAACAAGCTTCATGGTGAGAGAACAAGCTTCATGGTTAGAGAACAAACTTCATGGTACTTCAGGAAGAGCAGGGGCTGAGCTGGAGAGCAAAGGGACCAGTCTGCAGATGGGGCCCCAGGGGGGGTCTGCATGGATTTTAAAGTTCCAGTGTGTAAGAATTTGGTGAAATAGATGTTTTGGCAGAAATTAAATATACAATGATCCTAGCGACGTTTTCAGAAGTTTGTTTCGCTTAAATTGTACAAATTGTTGTTTTCTTTACTCTAGAGTGGACCCTTTATATTTAAATACTTTGTATTTACATCAAGAGCGTGTCCTCTCTACTGAGGCCGCCATTGTTTTTTACAGTAGCCCAGACTGGACAAACCAAACCTTTTGAGTTTGAATGACAACTGAAGGTTCGCAAAGGTTCTCTTGCTGCAACATGACACTTCACCACTAGATGTCACTGAATTCTACAAACTGAACTTTTCATTCTGGAGTCCGTGTTGAAAGAAGTTGGTCTCTGCTTTCTCGTGTCTAAATATATACTATACCTTTCAAATTAGCTTATGAAGAACCATAATGACCAGGATCAATTGATCTGATGATTCATTTTGATCAAATTGATCATTTTAGCTCAAATGTCTGGAAATAATGAGAAATCTCAAAGATATTCATCTGACAGTAATATAAAACCGATAATAGCAGCAGATCCTCATATTTGTGAAGATAAACTAGAGAATGCTCCATAAACATCTTAGTATCGACATGTCTGACATCTGTCTCAACCTGAAACCAGTCACATCAATGTCTTTGAAAAGGTTTTTGCTTTTGCTTTTCCTCTGAAATATTTTCAGGAACATTACCTTCAGCGAGTCGCAGTTAATATTTACTCCACATTAGATTAGATCATCATCTTTGGTTGAACTTTGTCCTGTCTCACTCGGACCCGTGAGATTGGTTCTAGGGGGTTTATGGTGGCTTGCTATGAAGACACAGCCGCTCCAGATGTGTCTGCTCCAGTTCTTACCCACAGCCAGAGGAGCACGAGGGCCCGTTTCATGTATATGAAGGTGTACAGAAGCAACAAACTGATTACAGGCTGAGTTACTGCAAGTATCCACCTCCATGACTGAGACGACTGTGGTCTGAGCTCCGTGTTGGTTTCAGTTTGGGAGCGTGTGATCAGTGATTCATGCAACTGGTGTCACAGTCATGAAATATGCAGAAGTAAAGGTTCTGAGAGTGACTACGTTACACATGTTCTGCTGCAGACTGATTGTAAACACATGCATCATGGGGGGAAGTTGGGTCACATGTGTTTTCTCACTCATGTTTTTTTCGTTCTCTGTTGCAGCGATTTTGAGTCGCTGAAGAAGGACAATGTCTACGACAACAACAAACTGGTGAGGCTGGTTCACGCTCTGGATTTTGACATCTGACATTTTTGTTTCCATGTATAATCACAAGGTTCGGTAAAGGATGATTATTGATCCTGATTCTCCAGTTAATCAAAACACTTCCATTACGATAAGGAGACGGAAAATATTGATTTGAAGTTTTTCGTACAGACAGCAAATGAATCTTAATAACTCGGATGGTCTCCTGACTTGTCCTCTAGCGCCACCAGCAGGTTGATATTTGCGGCTTTTTTAAATGGACTGTATTTAAATATAGCACCTTTCCAGTACAATTTCCATTCTCCCCCTCACACACACGTTCGTACAGTATCTTGCACAATGACACTTCGGCACTGGTGAACTGTAGAAGCCAGGAATTGAACCACTGACTTTCGGGTTAGTCCCCTCCATCCTGACCCACAACTGCCCCTTCATGTATAGAAATGACCGAGCGATTACCATGAAATTTTGGGCATTTATCTTAATTCTATCAGCAGCAGAATCACTTAATTCAATATCTCTCGACCTCAGATGTAGTATTTTGATAAATGAGGGTTTATCACTGTCTCCCTCAGCCAATAGCAGCATGGCGTTGGCCCACGTAAAGCAGAGGAACAGGAAACTGATGGTGAAATAGAGCGTGAAATCAATTCTAAGCAAGTAAATCGTGATTCCTTTACTGAATTGTACTGTGAACTGCTTAGTGTGGTCGATAAGGAGAATGAACATGTATATCACCCGTTTGGCCTTTACAAGTAACACGAAGCCTTCGTCTTATGAGAGAAGTTTTCTGACTTTTTATTCAGTAAAGTACAAATAAGTAAAGTCATAATCTATCAGTGATGAAAGTAAAACCTTGCAGCGATGAATAGTTCCTACCTGTCTGTTGTGTCTATTGCATCACTAACACTTGATGTTGGGCAACAGGGGATTTTCAAAATCACAAAGTAGAAGAGTCGTTGCCAAACTCAGGTCTTTTTGCTGCTTTGTTGATTTTGAAACACTTTGATTTTATCTCTGGGTTTTTTCATGACTAGACTCTGAATCCTGAACTGTGATAGAATAATTAAAAAAGTGCAGAAAGTTTGTCCGACACCGTTTTCTTGTAATAGGCGTTTGAATATAAAGACAAGAGACGTGAGAGAGATTACAGTATCAAAGGGCGCAGCAGAGTCAACATTGTTCTTTATGATCAATGATTCCTGATAAAGTAAATCCTGCCTCTGACAGATGTTTTTCTTTCTGCTTCCATGGAATCGCTGTATGAGAGTTTGGGAAATTCCTGACTCACTTTGCTGCTCCCTCAACACAAGAGCTGCTGATTGACTCTGTGGCCTGAACTGAGGCTATTTAGCTGCTGATGTGAAGGAGCACCAGCACAGACATGGATGGGACCTTATAACAATATGCCCACATCCAAATTCACTGGACACCTGGTGCACAAGTGGGAAGTCAACAATAAATCCCAGAGAAGAAAGGGTTGAATTCCTTCACAGCATCAGTGGGAGGTTCATTAGAGGTGCAATGTTTCTGTCATGAAGTGATATTGACTTATCGGGACTTTCTGTGGGAATTCAACACTTTTCTAAGGTTCAGACATAAAAACTATTCAGATTCTGCCAAAGAAGCGTCCGTCAAACTTTCTGGGGGGGACACATCCCTTTGAATATCATTAACAGACGTCTTTGCCTGAATTATGTGAAGATGTGGGGACGTCCCCGAGCTCCTGCCGAATGAGACGCTCTCCTCTCATTTGATTTACTGATGCACTTCCATCTTTGGCCAGTTTTTCTGAAGACTCCCTCCTGAGCCTCCTCTGTTCCTGTCCATGTTCTCTTCAGGCCTTCAAGGTGGCGGATGAGGAGCTGGGGATCCCGGCTCTGTTGGACGCAGAAGACATGGTGGCCATGAAGGTTCCCGACCGCCTCAGTATCCTGACCTACGTCTCACAGTACTACAACTACTTCCACGGACGCTCCCCGAGTGAGTACCTATGTCTCGCTGGGTCTCACTGTGTCCCCCACTCTCCCCCCCGCTCTCCCTCGTCTGATCTGTCTTCGTGTTTGCACACAGTCGGTGGAATGGCAGCCATTAAGCGTCCGGCCGAGGCCGCCACAGATGAACCCTCTGGGAAGAAGAACCAGGCGGTGGTGGCGAAGGTGTTCCCCTCGTCCAAGCCTGCCAAAGAGAACAGCCCTCCCCGCTCTTCCCTCTTCAACAGGCCTCCTCCCTCCCCGAAACCAAGCAGGAACGTCACAAAGGTAAATGTTGCTGCATGGATACTTCAAATAAACACAACTACAGCTGCTGTCAGACCTGAACTGAACTCTGGGTAATCTCCTGTAACAATCCAGAGGGGCTGTATGTGTAACTGTCTGATTCAGTCGCTGCAGGACATTCTCCGGAATGTCCGAGTGAGTCTATCTGAGAATCCACCAGGAAAATGTCCAGAGAATTCACCATGAGTCAGTGAGAGCGATGATGACGATTCTAACACGGCAAAACTGAGAGAGATAAAAACAATACAAATCGTAGAAGATGCTGATGTAACTGGTTCTATCCAGCGCTGTGATTTATTTGATGGAAAGGGGGAGAATCGAAGCAGGAGATTCAACCTTATAAGTGGACATAGGAGAACAAAACGTTCCCCAGTGACAGTGCAGGCCAGGTAATAACTATATACAAAGAAATTAAATACATTTTAATTATACTGCTGTATAATTGGCACCGTTACATCCAATAAAACATTCTGTGCTTTTCAAGTGTGAAAGTAAATCACCGGAGAAGCTCCCGACCTTTTCCAGAGTTCATGTCTGAAACGGCTCAAGATGGTGAAACTTGAGTTTCCCTCAAAAGTAAAAAAAAAAAAAAAGGTTGATTTTGCAATGAAGTGATGATGAATGCTGACGTTCACTTCATGACATTAATACCTAAAGAGGCCTCTTACAAATTTAACAAAAAAATCCCCAACTTGCCTCAGATCAGTTACAGTAAAGTCTGCTGATAAATTGGTCATTGAGGAAGTTGTCATTTCAACTCGATGTTCTCTCCTTCACCCTCTCTCCCACCTCCCTCCCCCCTCTCCCCCCCCTCTCTCACCCTCTTCCAGGACGTCCCGGTGGAGCGATCCCATCAAACAGGAACCCTGAGTAACAAGTGTGCATCCTGTGACAAGCACGTTCACTTGGTGCAGCGACACCTAGTGGAAGGGAAGCTCTACCACAGGAGCTGTGCAAAGTAAGAGACTGACTAACATGAACATAAAGAAAATAAGTTTTCATAATTTATACAAGTTATCTTGATGATCTATAATCTGTGTCTGCAGAGCAATTACAGGTTGAAATGATATTTTTAATTAAAACCAGTTAATGAATTGGTAAATCTAATAGAGGATTATAATTTAGTCTTAAATAATTAATTGAAAAATGTATTTAAATAATTAAATTTAACTGAAAGAGAGACTGATTCCCTATTCTGTAAAGCAATTAATCGATAAATTATTAAGAGCAGAATTACAAAATTAATTTAGAAATGACTTTATTTAATTTGTCGTTTTTACATAGAATATATTTCACATTTGTTTCCTGTTTTAACATTGACAGTTTCATTTCAGCTATTCATTTTATGTTTATGAATCACTCTGACTTTATTATTATTAATAAAGTCCCTTAGAGCAATAACTAAATGAATGAATGAATGTTTTGTATCTTATGCTTTTCAAAAAGTTAAAATAGAACTCAACTCTCCATGTAATCTCAATTTTACCTATTGTCCAGAGTTAATAGAATAATAATCATGTTAAGGGCTTTATTCAAACTAAAATGACAGCAACAGGAGCTCACACTTTAGCGTTGTGCAGATCGACTGTGAAGTTTGTAGCAGGAATTGTAAAAAAGTCATGACTGTGATGTTTATGTGTGTTGTGCTTCCTGTCTTTCAGGTCTCTGTCCTCTGCAAACACATTGACAGCACTCAGAGATTTACCCACAAACAACCCTGTGTCCAAATTCGCTCCTCTACCCGACACGACTAAAGCCAGCATAACCACTCCTCCCCAAGCCTCCTCCAGACTGGGGCCAACATGGCTGACGGAGAAACCCAGCCCTCCTTCCACCTTGTCCACCACGGTTTCCCCCATGCCTCCTTACCGGCCTCATTTAGGCGTCTCTTCCGCTGCTAAAGAAACTCCCACGCCGCCTGTCTCCAAACCTGCAGCTCCACCGACTACTGGTGAATCTACCGTCACTCCAACCACCTCCATCAGCCCCAGGCCCGTTGCTGCCCCCCGCACCTCCACCACAGCAGCCAAGACGGGGAAGTCCAGGTTCAAGTTCTTCCAGTCCAACAGCAACAATGACAACGAAGAGAAAAAGACCACAACCATCGACATGGACATAGATAAACCAGTGAATGTGAGCGGTAAAGTCCAGGAGGCCGCGGCAGGTCAGGCTGTGACTGTGGTTGTAAATATCGGTGGTGGTGCCGGCAAAAATGTAATGACTCCAAACCTGGATAAAGGTGGAGACAGAGCTAAAGCAGCAGGTGGAGGAGGAAAGGTGAGTTCGAAACAAGAAGATGGTGAAAGCAACAAGATGAAAGCTGCAGCAGGTGGAGGAAAAGTGAGTTTTAAACCAGAAGATGCTGAAAACATCAAGACGAAAGCAGCAGCAGCAGCAGCAGGTGGAGGAGGAAAAGTGAGTTTTAAACCAGAAGATGATGAAAGCAACAAGACGAAAGCAGCAGGTGGAGGAGGAAAATTTAGTTTTAAACCAGAAGACGCTGAAAGCAACAAGACGAAAGCTGCAGCAGCAGCAGGTGGTGGAGGAAAATTTAGTTTTAAACCTGAAGACGCTGAAAACAACAAGATGAAAGCAGCAGCAGCAGGTGGAGGAGGAAAAGTGAGTTTTAAACCAGAAGACGCTGAAAGCTACAAGACGAAAGCAGCAGGTGGAGGAAAAGTGAGTTTTAAACCAGAAGACGCTGAAAACAACAAGACAAAAGCAGCAGGTGGAGGTGGAGGAGGAAAAGTGAGTTTTAAACCAGAAGACGCTGAAAACAACAAGACAAAAGCAGCAGGTGGAGGTGGAGGAGGAAAAGTGAGTTTTAAACCAGAAGATGGTGAAAACAACAAGACAAAAGCAGCAGGTGGAGGAAAAGTGAGTTTTAAACCAGAAGACGCTGAAAGCAACAAGATGAAATCAGCAGCAGGTGGAGGAGGAAAAGTGAGTTTTAAACCAGAAGACACTGAAAGCTACAAGACAAAAGCAGCAGCAGCAGCTTTCATCTCCGGCAAAAAGGAAACAACTCCAAACCTGGATAAAGGGGGAGACAGAGCTAAAGCAGCAGGTGGAGGAGAAGGAAAGGTTTGTTCGAAACCAGAAGACGGTGAAAGCAACAAGACGAAAGCAGCAGCAGCAGTAGCAGCAGCTTTCATTTCCAAGAAACAGACCGAGGAGAACAACAACAGCAGCAGCAGCAGCCAACCAACATGGACGAGTGCTTTGCTGAAGAAACCCGACAAGTAATTAAACCTCAAACACACACATCACACGTCAAAGAAAGGATTACATACAAACTTACCTGAAAAAAAACTCAAACCAACATCATGTGATGATAACTGCCGAAAATAACAAAAAATGTCAAACCACTAACATGGAGGAGGCAGGGTTTATGAAATATTCTTCAGCCAGCCACCAGGGGGCGATCAGGACGCTGTGGCTTCCCTTTTGGGGAGCTAACCTATCCTCCACTCTTTATATACAGTCCATAGCTGTGTCTCAACTCAGTGTGACCTCTAGTGGTGAATGATGGCAGTAATAATAATATTAATAATGATAATAATAATACTTTGTCGCCTCTAATCAGACCTGCTCAGGTGGAGACTCCTAAGAAGGAGACGGGGGGAGTCAGAGGGAGGGTGAAGCTGAGAGCCAACCCGTCGCTCCTCGCTGACCTGATGCCTGTGGACCCCCCGACCTCTACCCCGACCCCGACCTCTACCCCGACCCCGGCCTCCAGGGGGGGACTGAGAACCAGAACTCCAGAGAGAGGGGACCCGAAGCCTCGCAGCCCCTCACCCAGCCCCTCAGGTAGATTCACTCAGGTTGATCTTTAACCTGATGAAACACACGCAGCTATAATTGTACGATGTCAGGCTGCGCTTCTTGTGCTGCAGAGGCAATAAAAATAAATAATCAGACGACTCGTGGCTCCCTCTCCAATTTGCTTAATTCATTCATAATTCAGAGGCTTCATCAATGACACCTCCTCGTCATTCTAAAGTCATTTCATCCCGTCACCCTGTGTGCTCTTACTAATGTGTCGAGGAGCTGCCGGTTCCTCTCCGGTGATTATCTTCATGTCGCTCCCCGAGAGTTGCTGTTCGAGTCCAAACACGCAGCAGGTCATCTTTAATGGGGAACCTCTAATATCTTCTTTCTCTCCCTGGGACGTTTGACTTTGCAGCATTTTGTCCCCGTGAATAAGGATGAGAGTGAAAAACCTCCTGTTTCTGTTGATTTGTCTCTGTGGTGAGCAGCGTCGGAGAAGGAGTCCCCTGCAGACTGGAGGTCGAAGCTCAAACCCGTCGCCAAAGACACAAAGTGAGTTTGTTTTATTGACCTTGTCACATTGTGCTGGGTTTTCTGGTTTGACTCCAGAACAACAGGGTGAGTCTGTGCATGGGGCCTGAAGCAGGACCTGTGGTTTAACTCTTCAGTCCTACAAAGAAACATGTAAATCACCAGAGAGGAAATGTGTGTGGATTTTAACGAGTGTAACTTCCTATCCCCTCCTTCCCTTTCCACTGAGAGACAAAGCTGTTCAGAACCCCCCCCCCCCCCCCCCCCCGTGCTGCTGTGCATATAAAGTGTAATACAAAGTGACCCCTAACCCCACCTTTGCAAATACCAGAACAACAACTTCAGGGGTTATAACAACTTCTCTTCCCTCCTCTGACATCACTTTAACGTTTCTATCACATGTTCACAATGAGCTTAGTAAACATCCTCTGCTCATCTATTTATTATTCACAGTCTTCTATCAGGATGACAGGTGTCAGTTTCAGTGAAGCCAGATGATGAGAACATATCCCGGGTTTGTTATCGCGCAGCTTTTTCCCTCTGACGTGCTGTCCATCCATCCATCCTTTGATTCCACTCCTCCCTCCCTCCCTCCCTCCCTCCCTTCCTCCCTCCCACAGGAAGCCCATACCTGCTGCTCCTCCAAATGGCTCGGCCCCCGTCAGCAGTCAGGCCTCCTCTTCCACCGCATGCGTGCGAGCCCCAAATGGTGTCAGCGCCGAGCAGAGTCCTCCGCGGCGCGACATATGCTCGGTGCTCAGAGTTCCTCTCCCCGCGTGACCTTTCCCTCTCGCTCCCGTGAATCACCACAAAAAGACTCCTGGGTCCTGATTTGATAAACAGGTTAAACTGCCAATGGAGACTTTTTTATTGTGACTCCTCCGCCCACAGACCTGCTGCTCCTCCACCGTGGGCGAACGGAGCTGGAAAGCCCCAGAACTCAGAGCCCTCTGCCGGGCCTGCCTCTCATGGTTCTGCCCCGAGTGTCCCTGTCACGTCGCCTCCATGGAAGGGTGAGAACCTGGTCTTCTGTCTGAGGAACTGGACAAAAACATGAATCCCTAAAGAACTCTCTCTCTCTCTCTAACGGTTTTATTATGTCTTTTGGTGTTTTGTCTTCTCAGGATTTCAGAATGTTCCGAGAGACCAAACCACAAACGGCACCAAGTCGGAGTCAAAGACTTCGAAGGTACTGAACCGCACAGGAAAAACTCCAACTGCACCGAATTACACACACTCATAGATATCAGTCCTCTGAACAAGCCTCCAGGCGTCAAACTAAATGGAATGGGACCGAAGGACGTCTCCTAATGAGGGCATGTGTGTGTGTGTGTGTCTGTGTGTGTGTGTGTAGATGAAGCCAGACTACATTCCTAAAGAGGACATCATGAAGGAGCTTCAGAGCATTGAAGACAGCTTGAACGAGTTGGAGAGAAGAGGAGTGGAGCTGGAGGTGAAGCTCCGCAGCAGCGAGGAAGGTGAGATGAACACACACACCACAAACACACACACACACACACACACACACCACACACACTGTGAGCCTCCTGAAGTCAGAATATGGTGTGAAAAAAGATTCAGCAGATTTTTGGGTGTGTATCTGGAATTAACTGTGTTTGTGTATTTGTTTGTGTGTGTCTGTGTGTGTGTCAGAGGGTGAAGATGAGGATGAGGTCATGGTCGAGTGGTTCAACTTGATCAGGAACAAGCAGGTGGCCATGCGCCGGGAGTCTGAACTGGTTTACATGTGAGTACACACACACACACACACACACACACACACACACACACACTTAGAAAAGGGGGCAGTACACTTTTTTCGTGATTAGTGAGACAGACTTGCGGCCAGAAGGTTGACAGTTTGAATTCCCAGTGTCCTCCCTCTCCGTCCCCCAGCGGGTTGTCACATCGCTGCCCACTGGCTGCAGAGAGAAGCAGGATGCTGCGACCAGTTCTGTGAAAAGACTGCAACCAATCATTTGATTTAAGTCACAATAAAACCAAACGTGCATTAATCCTCAACTGAAAATCATACGCAGACATATTAAAGGAGATGTGTCCTTTCCCCCTTCATAAAGATTCATGTCTCCAGTAGGAACCTTTGGCCTCGAGCTGAATAACAGACAGGAGAGGATTATTGATGCTCTCACACAAGCTCTTGGTCTTTTCATTGGATTGACATTTCAGTGACAAAAAGAAGAAAATGTGCCTTGTAATTACTTCTTCGACAGATTGTCATTAAAACACACACAGATCCTCTGATTGGTTCATTTCAACAACAGAGGATGTTTAGATTTAAACTGCATCGAACCTGTTCAGGCATTAACGTGTGCGGCCCATGTGAATAAATATGTGTTGAACCAAGGAAGTAACAGTAAGACGCTTGTGTGTGTTTGTGAAGAGGAAAAACTCAGGACCTGGAGGAGCAGCAGCCCAGTGTTGAGCTGGAGCTCAGGAGACTGATTGACAAACCAGGTGAGGTCATCAGAGAACACAACACACTTCAGCAGTCTTAGAAAAAGAAACATACATGTGTATTTATATATGTTTGTTTACATGTGCGTGCAGACCGCCTGAAAACAGCCATGGACAGAAAGAGGGAGAAGGAGCTGATGGACAAGCTGGTGGAGATCGTCAACGACAGAAACGCCATCGTGGACGGGCTGGACGAGGACAGGCTCAGGTGGGTTTTTACAGAAGTCACAGAAGAGAGAACAGGAAGTTGTGCACGAGAGAGAAAAGTCTGAACGAGGACGGACTCGAGTCTCCAGGTTTCAGAACATGATTCTGAGTCAGGACGTTTTTTTATTCAAGGATAAACAGAACAAGTTTAACGAGACTTCAAAACAAGTCATCGTGTTTTTGACTCAAAGCAAAAACCCAGTGAAACTAGAAAGAGGTGAACTATGCTGCAGAGCCGGTCTCACAGAGCGATGACTGGACAAATACCACAGCTCCACTGGGTGTTGTTGACTTTGAAGGATTTAACTAATAGCTAATATGATGGTGAACTCTGTACTGGGTTTAACAAAGGTTTTTACTGTTTACCTGTTTTAGATGATGTGGAAACTATACAGGGTTTCTGCAGGTATACAAAAGTCTAGAAAGGTTCAAGATTAAAATATCTGAAATTGACTTTATATATATTATTATAAAAGGTAGGTTTTGATACTGTTAAAGTTGTTTTAACGCTACTTCTGATACACTTTAAATTAGTTTTTAATTAGAAATGTTTAGCTGTAGTTTGTTATGTCTCTGTGTGTGTTGTAGTTCTTTCTCAGCGACACAGATTTCAAACTAGATTAACAGATAAACTGATTGTCTCTCACACTGCCTGGTCAGATCTGATCTGAGGACACGTAGCTTGGAAAAGACACCGATTAACTACTTATTAGTTTTATTCTTTACACGGCTACTTCACCTTATCTTCTATTATGGGGAAGTGCAAGTGATTCTGGGACTCTGATATTCCCTTTATATCTGTTATACTGGACAAAGCTTTTAGAATCAATTCATTATGGTCTAAAAAGTCTTAAATTTAACTTGCAGAAACACTTTTAAAGCAGAATATCAGCACTTCCATCTCAAAGTGATGCAAAAGCTGTTGGTTGAATATTGTTTACAAAGTTGTTCATCTAGTAAAAAAGCCAAATATTTCTAGTCAGGTTTACATCATTCCTAAAAAACAAGCAATTTAAATTCAAGTCCAGAAATTAAATACTGTTTGAAATGCAATTTATAAATCCAAATTATAGTTATTATTATTATTATTATTAAAGAGTCCTTAATCTTTGAAGATGTTTGAGGGGCTCTCTTCTCTATTTTATGCTGTCTCACTAAACCTGTCTCATAGTCAACTCTATACAAATGACTTGTTGATCTGTGTTGCTCACTTTGTGCGTTCTCTTCTTCTCAGGGAGGACGAGGAGGACCAGGAGCTAAACAAGTTGATGATGAATTTCAGTGAGTGTCTCTCCCCCCCCCCCCCCCCCCCCCCGCTCTGTTCATTACTTATCTCAGCCCCGGTGTCGCTGCAGCTTAGTCGCTCTATAAATGATCCAATTGAGGATTTCCATCATTGGTGGCACTAATTGAAGTAGATAGAATTCTCATTGTGGTTTATGAAGGTGTGTGTGTGTCCGTGTGTGTGTCCGTGTGTGTGTCCGTGTGTGAACCTGCATTTGTTAGGCTGCCACTGGGCGATGTTTTCATCTCATTTGATCTAATGACTGCTAATGGAAAAAAGCATCACACAAAATGCCGCCTCTCTTTCTGTCAGCGGCGTTCCTATTAGACAAATGGATAATGCAGCCGGTTAATTTGACCCCTGATGCAACAGAGTTGAAGCCGCCTTCATTTGCAATTCATGACCGACGGAGCGCGGCTGAAATCCTGGAGATTTATTGAACTTCAGCGAAAGGTCGTTATGTTGCAGGCGAGCGAAACGCCGACCGTGGGCTAAAGACCAGCCGTCGCACTTTAATGGATTCATAAAGTTAACGCCAAAGTTTCTCAGTTCACTCCGAGCTCGGTCACGTGGTCGTTGACACGCGTGTTGTATCGCTCACAGTTCACAGACTTTACTACCAACATACAGCGTGTTCCTCAAAAACATGGCTGATGGAAATACTCAGATAAGTGCCGTAAACGGGGCAGACCGAAAATGTACTTGCTCTCCTGTCTTCAATCTATTTTATTTCATCACAAACTAAATATTTTGGACGGACAGACAAGAGAGATTTGAACATTTTCGCCATTTCCATTAGAACTTATAGCAAATTGATTAATTGTGAAACCCTTTGGTAGATTAATTGATAACGAGTTGCAGCCATGAACGAGTTAAACTGATGCATCCACACAAACTTTAAACGTTATGTAAGAAGGGAGTTTAGAGAGTGAGACATGTTTTTTCCCACGTTCTGCTGGAGGTCATTGACCAGCAGGGGGCGACTCCACTGTTTTTAATAGACGTCAATGAGAAAAGGACTCAACTTCTCACTTGCTTCATAACGTCAGTGAAACATTTTCCTAAAGAGTTCATGTTCTAAATCTTTGGTTTCAAGTCGTCTTCAAAACATCCTGATGTTCATTTAGTCAAATGGAGGATAAAGCACCAGATGCATTGGGGGGGGGGGTGTTACTGTGTGATTGACAGCAAGCATCATCCAGTGGGTGCGCGTCGAATCAGGCTCCACCCCCCAAATCCTCTAAATATGGTTGCTTCTGGTTTCCAGAAACCAAGATGGCGCCGGACAAAATGCCAAAGTGAGGCTTCAGAAACCAGTGGGTGACGTCACAGTGACGTCACAGTGATGTCACAGTGATGTCACAGTGATGTCACAGTCGCCTCCCATATCTCACTGAAACAATTTCTGTTCAAGCTGCGTTTAAAAAAAGGAAATAAGAGTACTGTTAATTGTTTTTCATTTAAATGTCTCTCTCTCTCTCTCTCTCTCTCTCTCTCTCAGCCGTAAAGAAGGACAAACCAAAGAAAAAGTCCAAACTGTTCAGCTGGGGCAGCAAGAAGGAGGGATGATGCTTCTCAAAGGTTCCGTCAGTTATCGTCTTAATGTCAGTGATTCAGGGGACACTGTCAGTCGCTCTGTCACATTCAGTGCTTTTAGAAAAATACCCGAACCAGCCTTAAAGATCTGACGTTCACACACACACACACACACACACACACACACACATGGATGATGTTGAGGGGGATAATGACTCACCAGCCGGGGTTCAGTGCTCCGGTTGTTAGTTTTAATCCCCTTCTCGTCTTAATCTGCTTACTTAATGCTCACACACACACCCACACAGACACACACACCCTCTGAACGTCTCCCTACTTATTGAAATGTTTCCTGTGTACAGTGACACTGATGCTAATGGGAGTTAATGGGGAACAGGAGTCATGGCGGAGGTCGGGCGCTCTGACCCTCGTGTTGTTGCTCACGTCAAACTACATTTCTCCTTTTAACCACTAATGTGTTTCACTGGGAACGTTTCGGGACAAACATGACACTCGGCCAATAACCAGTCTGTGTCGAGCACTGACCTTTGACGAGCTCTTTTTAAACTGGATCGTTATTTTATACGAGGTTTTTTTTTTCGAGACGTAATGTTTCCCTACCTGGTGGTTGAGACCTTTTTTCACAGCCTTTCCTTCATTTTGTAAATGAATACACGATTTTACATGTACAAATATTAAGACAGAGAAAGAAGGGAAGTCTAAGGAGACGTAATCTTTCTATCCAAATTCAAAATGTGTCTTGATGAATCTCTGTAACTATTTGAGATCTGTAAAAAACTGCCTGTGCCTTTCTTATTGTTCATGTGGTGTCGGAATAATCAGAAGAATTTGTAAAATCAAGTCTTTAACATACATTTAAAAACAATATAATGACGAGTTGATACTGAAACGTGTGTAACAAAGTCACTGGAAATCAGGTTCTGCTCTTTTCTTTTTTACTTTGTCACTTTCCCACGTGTTGTTCTTAAATGTTTCCATGTTTGAGAAAACGCAGGATTCCAGTCTGGGTCAGGAGTTTTTAATTTTAACTAAATGGGAGAACTGGTCCATATTGGATTTGAACATGTGTTAAATGTTTCTTAGCTTAAATTACCTTTAATGTTTTCATGATATGTGTATACTTGACTAAACTTCTCGCTTTAAACAGAATTAGTTGCTACTTAATGAAATGTAATGTTGTACATACGTAAAAGATCTTGACCTCTTTATATTTGTCGGATGTGAATATTGTAAAAAGTTTGTTCTAACAATGATCTTATAATTAAATGGAGAAACTGACCTGGATTTTCAATAAATCACTTTAACAAATTTGCATCATGTTGCTCTATATCATAAAATAAGAGTCATAAACACTTGACTTGTTTATGTTATCAGCTCAGTGCTCTATTTCTTTTACACGGGAATTCTTTTTAATTCAATATCTTTCGAGTCATAACAATATTTCAGCCTCAGTAGGATTTATAGTTGATCATTTAAAACAGTGAAGCTGCTGCAGAGAAGATGCGGTTCCTCAGTCTCACCAGCAGGAGGCAGCATGAGCCTTTCCATGTCACTTAGGCACCTTCAGATCTTTGGTCTTCTGCAGGAAACTGATTCAGGCCTGAGTCAGACACAGCTGGAGAAACGAGGGTTTATTGTATTATATGTGTTTTTAATTTATATTGTCAAAAGAAAAGTTAGTTTATATATATATGGAAGTTTCTTAATTTTTCGGGGCCGAGGAGAACATCACCTCAAATCTATCAATCCTCTTTTCTCTTTCTTCTTTTTTCAAAAGGCCTGATCAAATATTATTATGCTGAGTTTCAGTCACTCAATTTCTTAATTAAAACTACTTCAAACTTTTTAAATCCAATATGTCACTATGTTACAACCAGGTTTTAGTATGTAAAATCTAAATATCAGAATTTGATTAACACTTTAAAACATTTTTTTAATTAACAATGAATTAGATAATTTCTTGCGGGGGGCAAAGGAAAAATATCACATTTATGCAAGTTATTCAAGATTGAATAACTTTATTATGAAAGTGTTGTCCTCAAATCAAATGTGCCATATACAATTACATAAGTATGTTATTAGTTATGATGCTGAAATAGAGATTAAATGGACATTAACATGAATGTTCAATACTTTCAGATGGTTAATTTTTCTCCTCCTTATATTTGAATTATATATTTTTGTGTGTAGCTCATAGTTCTGGACCCTATTTTTAAATAATAAATATTCCCACTGCAGTCGTGAATCATCACAACCTTTAATCTTCCACATGAAGGGAACTTGAATTTAGATTTCTGACCTTTAAAAACACTGCAAACACACAATTATGTTTTCTTTATTAACATAAAATAGAAGATGACATGAATCATTTTTCAGATGTTCGAGCACAAACTGAGCAGTTCAGCAGCTGGTTGTCAATCTCATGTAAAAGATACAGATGTGAGGAAGCTGAGGGGCACAAACATCTGTACATCTACCGCAAAACAAAGAACAACACAACACAACAACTGTTTCTCTCTGCCGCGGTTAAAATATCCGTTTACTGAGGCAAAGAGGAAAAAGCGCGAAATGACATAGAAAAGGAAAAGGGTAGGGAAATTGACTTTTAGCTCCTGGTTGTTGTTTCTTTCTTTCTTTCCATATCTTCTAGTGTGAAAACACAAAAGTGTGTAATCTTCTCCTCTCTAAAGGCAACATCTGTTCCTGTTGTTATGTGTGAAAACCTTTGTTGATTTCCTCCTCAGACCGTGAGGAACCGCTGTGAGTCGGAATCAGTCGTGTCCCCACTTCACTCGGGCACGTGTTTATCTTCGGGGGTGAAAATGTTCCTTTAAGTCGGCTCGGCGAGGAACATTTATAACACGGGGACTGTAAATACACATCTGAGAGGCGGCTCATTAACATAACACAGTGGCCTCACACATTATTCACACAGAGTTTTAAACACTTTCCACTCTGTGCTCAGATAATGTGATTTCACTCTCAGCTCCGATCTGTTTAATCCATTTAGAGAAATGCAGAAACTCGACTTGAGCAGACGCTAAAACCTGTTGGTTTGGTGGTTTCACACACTTCTCATCGTGTTAACAGTAAAACAGAAGCTTCTTTCATAACTTGAGGATCCTCTTCGCTACTTGATCATGTTTTACTTTTGTCTTGGATGAATGGGTGTGTAAAATGAGGTTCAGGGGATTTACTGTGACCTTTTGAACAAAGTCTTGTGTGGAAAGTATCTCCCATGGTGCACTGCTCTACAGTTCTAAACACAGCAAGTACTTTTACTCTGTTACTGTACGCAAGTATATTTTTCATGTATCTATACTTTACTCCCATAGATATATTTTCAGCTACTCTCACTTTTAATCAACTTCACTTCTCACCGAATATCTGTATTTTCCTACAAAGTTACATGTAATCATTGTGTTTTTTAAAGTAATCGATAACGAGAGGATGATTGATCCACCGATCCAATCAGAGCAGGCGGTTACCATTAGACTCCGCCTCCTCTAACGACAAGAAATGGATTCAGAAGAGACTCATTGATAAAGTGGACTCTTGCATCAGGGAGCAGGCTACACTCTGCACGTGTGTTTAAAAGAAAGTATGTTTATGTTTATTTGATGCTATGAAAATGGGGATAAAACATAATGATTTTTCAGCTGAGACTGACTGCCGATTGGTTGAGCCTGTGTAATGGGCGTCGGCTCCAAACCACGATCCCTCCCACTCAGACCCTGGTGCCAAATGGGGCAAGATGGAGGTGAAGACGCGTCGTCCATCTTTATTTTCTAATGTTGTTGACACTGTGACCTCTTGAGCTCCACGTAGAGACATGATGTGAAGCTAAAACTGAAACACTGAGTCTATTGGAAACATGAAAAGCTTCACAACACTGTGATCAGATCAATACTGTGCTTTATAATAACGCTAAAAAGTATCTGGACAACCCAGTTCAATATCCAATATTGTGTTAATAGTTTAATGTTTCATGGTTTCACATGGAGGAACCTGCCCGGCCTCCACTCAGCCTCCGACCCCGGCTCTCAAAGTTGTTCTTTGTACGATTACGTGATAATAACGTGATTATGTGACTTCCTCACAGTTAGAGGTCGTGAAGACCGAGAAGCTCTGAGTGCTGTAATCTGATTTCCTACAGTCGGCTGCTTTATTGTAAAAGATCCATCTGGAAATATTAACACTGCACTAAACATATATATATGATTCTTTATATTCAGCAGGATCTGTTGTTCACAGACGAGTTGGAGTAAAAGTGTTGACACAGATTTTAAAAGAGGAACAAGGCCGATGTGGAATCTGTAGCAAAGTGAATTTCAGTGATGGTTTGATGAAGGCCTGTGCAGTGCAACACAATGTGTGTGTGTGTGTGTGTGTGTGTGTTTGTCTGCTGCTTTCTGACCTGCTTTTCTCATATGTGTGTGTCCGCGCCTCCACCGCCGTGTTTTGACAAGCGGCAGTGTTTCAGTATAAGTGTGTCTTTGTGACGACAACGCTGGAAAAGCCATCACAACCCGGGGACCCCCTCGACAACCTCTGGATGTCGCCCGTGGAAACCCTTTGCCTGTGGTCTCACACACACACACACATACACACGCACAAATACACACACACACACAAACACACATGTACAGTTAAACGTACACACTCCTCGGTGGTGGTGACAGGAGGGAAAATCATTTCAGGACTTTGGTTCATGTCTCCCTCTTTGTGTTTCTCTAAGTGTCTGTGACAAGCCAGGAGGGTAATGATCTGTGTGTGGGGGTGTGTTTGTGTGTGTGTGTGTGTGTGTGTGAGTGTGTGTTCATGTCTGCTAAGCCATGAATACCTCTATGTCTGCAAGTCTATGTTTAGTCCTTCAAAGAAGCTCATGACAACGTGTGAGTCTATATTTGTGTATATGTCGTCTCGGCATTACACATGTTGTGGGGACCTAGAACTGCTAAGTCCTCATATTAGTCCTCGAAATAGATTTTTGTCTTTTAAGTTAAAATCCAGATTATCTCTAACTTTTAAGTCAAGTTTTTGTAAAAACACACAAATTGAGTGTGTTACCTTTTCAGGAAAGGTTCAAAATTCTACTTTTCACAGGTAAGAAATATATGAAACCACATTAATGTAATCACATGTGAAATATGTGTAAGATATTAATCTACACACAGTGCTAGTCAACTATTCACTCTGCTTTTAGCTCTGTTGTTGGTCTCCACCACCTTAAGCTGCCAGACGCTCCCCCTGTGTTCATCAGCTTGTTGTTAACTTTGTCTGTTTGTCTGTTTGTCGCTGGACTGATTGTCTGTAGTGTGACTTTTTAAGCTTTGATGCTGAAGCCTCTCGTTGCTGCAGGGAATCGAACTGAAACCAGAACGTCCAGGCTCCGTTCTGGTAAGAACACCTGATTCAAAATGTCTCTGATGTCTGTAACATCGCTAATATGTAAAGATACAGCATTGAAAATGATAAATACTCTTGTGCAGCTTGCTCCACGTGCTTAAACCATTGACGTCTACATTTATTTAAAGATGGACGACCCGTCTCCACTTCCTCCCACTATCCAGATATTTCCAGGACATGAACGCTGTAAATTACAGTCCAATTGCGTCTTAGTCTCAGCTGTCAATCAACGCGTTTCACCCCATTTTATAGCATCAAATAACTTTAAAACTATTTAAAACCAGGAGCGTACGACCTATGCTTCAGCCTGCCACCAGGGGGCGATGGAGGCACTTTGGCTTCACTTTTAGGTGCCATCATGTCGTCGATCTTTGAATACATGATTTTGTTCTGGATGATTTGCTGGGATTGTATGTTTCGTGCAAAAATGTAAAACATTTCCGTTTATATTTTATTGCAGCTGGTGTAGTGATTAGTCTTTAAACATTGAAACGTAAACACAAGGAATTCACTGGAATTGTTTTCCAGTTATACTAATGGGAGGAAATAATGAATGAGAAATTCAGTTTTTATATTCCCGAAAGTGAAGCAGAAGCTTTGGTAGATTCTAGCGCCGTCATAACGTTAAGACTTTCTGATGCATCCGTGTGCTTTCCCAGTTTTTAAATGTTCTTCACCTTCATGATAAACACGTGAAATCTGCTTTTATTTAAAGGGTAAGAAAAGAGGAATTAATTATGAAGATATAAAAGCCCAAAATAGGTCCAAAAGTGAAATAAAGGAGATTTTCATTATTTGAATTCGACTCCCCATCATAAGTATATAACTGAAAGTCATAAAAAAACTATCTCCTGCGCCTTTGATCGTCCATTGTGGCAGCCCGATACACTTCACACACTACTCCACTGACTCACTGTATTATTGTGTGCGCATGTGAGCTCATATTTATTGTTAATTGACCTGAACCGAGATCAGCGGCAGCCAAAGCTTAGAGCAGAAAATGAGAGAAGCACTCAAGTGGCTATCAGTATCATAAAGGAACAAAAGTGAAGGAAAGGGAGGGAGCGAGGAGGGATGAAAGGAGATGATTTGCGGCGTTAATCCAAATTGAATTACAGTGATAACATCTCTCTTTCTGGCTTTATTTTATGTATTTTTCTCATTTCATTTCAAACATCCACTCCCGACGTGGTAATACTCGATATGAGACACAGTTTGTCTTTGGTTTGGAAATCGTGAGGCCCGGTCCACGACACGTCTTCAGAAAAACACAAAGCCACTAATGAACAAACAGCAATCAGTCGGTATTTATTAGACCCTGCTCGCCCTCCGTCTCTCTCTCCCTCTCCCCGTTAATAGTGTGAATTAGCATATAAATGAGAGATAGCATGTGATAGGATCCACTCTGCTCCAATCTGTCCACTGGGACTTATGATTGTCTCCTTCTCCTCCTTTTTCCTTCATTCCTTATTACTCTTTTCTTCCTCTCGCTCTTTCCTCGCCCAGATAATTATTCCTCTCTCTCCCTCTCTCTCTCTCTCTCTCTCTCTCTCTCTGATGTTTCCTTCCTTCCGACTCCTTTTTGCTTTCGTTAACCGATGTGCTTGGAGTGAGCTCTGCTTGTGATTATTTGTTTACCTGGGTGTGTGTTTGTGCTGCCTCTCTGTGCGGTTTAGTTTAAGTGTACTTAATTGCTCCTGACTAATTAGCAGATGAGCCGAGTCATTTGGGAGACACACACACACACACACACACACACACACACACACACACATTTACAGATACATAAATACACAGGTTTATAGCACCTTTTCTTCAGTGTCCTAAGAGCTCGCCCCCCCCCCCTCCTGACTTTGTGTCTCCAGACAGTTGAAGCTCAGCGGATCGCAGCAGGAGGTGTTAATGATGTGAGGGCTGCGTGTTCTCTGCTGGGAGCGATCTGTTGTGTGTTAGCTGCTGTCTGTCACCACACGAGGACAAAAACATCTTCATGGTTCGTGTGGAAGCTCGGAGGCTGCTGTGTGTGTGTGTGTCTGTGTGTGTGTGTGTGTGTGTGCGCCTGGTTTTCCACTTTCCAGTTGCTCTGCATATTAAAAATCATGAATCTCCCGCCCACCCTCCCTGCCAAGCAACACTAACACAACTTTATTGGGATTTGTGTGTGTTTGTGTGTGTTTGTGTGTGTGTGAGGCCTTTGCTTTGTGTCAGATGTGGCTGTTGGACTTACTCTAAGCTGGATGTGTCCATGTTGTGTTAGTGTTTGTGTTGTGGTTGTTTGTGAGCTCATATTAGACGCTTTACGTGTCAGAAACTCAACTGAGCTTCAGTTACTTGGACTTTATTTGGGAATTTTAGTAATTTCTCAAATTGTAAGTTTATAAAAAACACTTTTCTATTCTTATCAACCACTCAGAGCTCTTTACAGTAGATGTCACATTCACACACATAAGACAACTTGAGGTTCAGTATTTTTGCCCAAAGGCACTTGGGCAGAAAATGACTCCACTTCTCTCTTAATCTGGAACATCAGTAAACATTTGAGTTGATGGTTTCAATCTCTAGTTTCAAGTCTTCTTCAATTCAGCGTGTTGCATTGGGGCGTGTACACCGTGTGATTGACAGCTGGTACCGTCCAATGGGCGCAGGTGACAGGTTTCAGTCGGCCTCTCTGCGACTTCAAGTTTATTCCCTGAAGTCGTTGTACAAAATAGAATTCACTAAGAATGATTTTCAACGCTTATAAATTAAACTTTTACTTCTACTTTAAAAAAGTGACATTGGATCACATGAGCACTCTTGAGTGATGTGAGTGACCTCAGCGAGTTGAGACAGTGAAACTCTGTGTGTCCGTCATCGGGAACATCCGTCTCTACGAGTGTTTGGTTTTACGCTGACTTGTCACACACAGACACACACACACACACACACACACACACACACACACACACACACACACACACACACACACACACGGTGTAGATGTTAGAATAAACATTTGAACAGTCTTAATTATTGCCTCGTGAAGACATTTTTCCAGCGACCGAAAAATTAAGCAACGCCAAATGAAACACACACTTTGCCTTTGTGGCACCGGAGCAGAAAACCAGGAAAACGATTTATCACTCTGTGGAACACTGGCACTTCTGTTTCAACGACTCTTGGCTCCTATCTTTGTTTTCTTTTTATTTCTATTTTTCCCGCACGCTGCTTTGCTGCTTTGCCTTTTTTTCTTATTTTTCTATTTAAGTATTCTTTGATGTAGCAGCCCTTTTTTTTGTCTACATGAGCTGAAACAGCATGAAGAGGATGGATGATGCTGGAGTGAGTGAATTAAAGTGAATCCCAGTGTGTCGGGCTCCTCTGTAGGAAGAACATTTCAACACACACACACACACACACTCACACTCACACACAAACACACACACACAGACGAAACCCTTAAGTTCTGACACCCTTTCAGATATCCGCATTAGGCCCTATAATCTAATTCCTCGCTATCGTCTTACAAATCTAATCATGACACACCACTCATATTCAATATCACCAAACCTCCAGCCTTTTAGTTTGGCCTCTCAAACCACCGTGTAAAAGCTTCATCATGGGCCATGCTGATGAAATTACCTTCTATTATCCCCCCCTCACTCGTTCCCTCTCTCCCTGCAACTCCCTCTGCCTCCATCCCGTCTTACTTGAAGGAGTGTGCAGATTTAATTTTCGGCAGGACTCATGAGCCACTTAGCGCAATCTCTCTCCGTGTGCAAGGATTGATTGATTAGGCCTTATCTTGTTATCTGGGTCTGTGGTCGTTTGATAGGCCTGTTTGTTCTCTCACTAGTCTCTCAGTCTTTCTATCTGTATCCCTTTCCTTTATGTAATTTCATGCCTCCATCCTCTGTGTGTCTGTGTGTGTGTTTCTGTGTGTGTGTCTGTGTGTGTGTGTGTGTGTGTGTGTGTGTGTGAGTGTGTGAGTGTGTGAGTGTGTGTGTGTGTGTGATGGCCTGCAGCTTCTCCCTCTACTTTCCCTCCGATGCGGGAATCAGACACTGATAAGGACGGATTGTCTTGCAAGATCAGAATTAGGAAATTACACGCTTTACTTGTCGCAGACTCGACCCCCCCCCCCCCCCCCCCCCTTTCATCAGCGGACTGTGAGCCCATATTGTTTCTCAGAATTTGCTCAAATTGCTGGGCTGTAATGGACGACTAAGTAAATACTCCACTGATGCTGTTTCAGCCACGAGCCGCTGACATCTTGTCTTTCTAGTTTTTTATTAAATTCTGTTGTTTTGCTGCACAGATGAAGAATTGTGTTTTCAGACGCTGCCACAGAAAAGCTCTTATAAAGGGGACGGTTCAATAAAACGTCCTGAAGGAAAAGGAAAGTTGTGTCTATTTTAAAAAAGCCTGGAGAAAGATTTACTAGAGCTTCATCTCTTTGGTTTCTATTGGTTTTGGATAAAGACCAAAGACATGGAGCTCTAATCGTGTTTTGATGAAGTTGAACTTTGGCTTATTGCTATTATAGGGCTGGATTTTTAGTAAACATGGATTGTGTATTACTATTTTCATAATGTGCCCTTAGAATAACAGTGAAATACTGAGCCACTGACTTCAGGGCATGTTGTTGTTGGTCAGTTGTGTTGCGATAACTCAACAACAAAGTGACTGACCAACACATGGACGCTCTTATAGCTGCATTTCTTCTTAAACAGCCGGGGGGGGGGGGGCTGGATGGTAAAATGATTTGTTGGTCTTAAACTAGCAGAGACACTAATGTTTGAATGATGAAGTTATGCAATGAATGAATTCTGGCTTCACTAGGTTTAGTATGAATGAAAATATCTGTGCACACTTAACCTTTTTTTCTTTATAATAAGTATAAATGATGGATTGTGAATCAAGAGGCAGTTTAACTGTAACTCTGACTTTGGCCGAACACACTGATAAACTTTCCCGACTCTGACTTCTTCGACACTTGACCGACTCCTCCCCTCTGCTCCTCCAGCCTCCTCTGTCACCTCCTCCTCCTCGGGCTTGACCTCACCCGACTCCGCGGTGCCCTAAACGAGGCCCTTCCTCACCCCTCCGCCCCCGTCTCCTCCACCCTTCATCAATCCTGTGGCCACCTGCACCGCTCCTCTTCCTCCCGCCTCACCCGTGCCTGAGCTCGACCCCACCTCCCGTCTCCTGCACCTTTCCCACCGTCTGCTCCGACACGACTCGAGCAACTGCACTCGTTCACACACACACAGACACAGACACACACACACAGACACACACACACACGTATATACAGTATGCACACAGTTGGAGCGGCAGGTTCTCTCTAATGACGTCCTCGGAGTATAATTAGTCTGGCCAATTAACAGCAGTAACGATGCTTGCATTCATTATGTCAAATTACACTGTGCTGACAAAGTGTCAACTCAGCTCTGCTCACCTGCTGAGGGTATCAGTGTGTGTGTGTGTGTGTGTGTGTGTGTGTGTGTGTGTGTGTGTGTGTGTGTGTGTGTGTGTGTGTGTGTGTGTGTGTTTTTGCTAGTTTATTAAATCCTACTTCATCATTCCAGAAGTAAAGAGTGTCCAATCCATTTCTTCACCCACACACACACACACAGACACACACACACACACACACACATATGTGCGTGCATTCAATTAGCACACTCGCAGCAGATCTGTTATTCTGGTGCCCGTTGTCGTGGCGATGCTCTTGTGGCCAGCAATAAGGCCTGTGAAACCAGTTGGATCAGTACATTGCGTTATTAAATCATGGATATTGATTTTTCTGTGTGTGTGTGTGTGTGTGTGAGTGTGTACACAGTGTTATTAAACGTTCTATATTACGGGGAGTCAGATGGGACGGGGCTGGCTGTGATCTGATTGGCCTCACATGTGATTTAGCTCACGCTCATTTGCATAACACTGATGAATGTGAGAGAGGGGGCGGGGCCAGGAGGCAGCGGAGGTGGATTCATCTTAATTAGCATCTCGGTCCTCTGGAGGTAAACTGCCCTGCTGGGGTTACATCAGACACACACACAGACACACACACAGACACACACACACGTGTCTCCATGACTTCACAGGACATTACATTGACGTACATTCATTTCCTGACTTCTTCCCTGACCTTAACCCTCAACCTAATATCAACCTAACCTCAACGCATGCACCTCAAAATTGAAAGATTCAAGTTTCCTCTTCAGTGTGGCTCTAAAACTCAGTCGTATATATTTGGTAATGTTATGTTTGATGAGATAAATATCAGATAATCATCACTAGAAACTGTCAAATACATATAGTGGAGTGAAAAGTACAATATTCCCCTGCTGGGCTGTGGTGGAGCAGAAGTATGAAGCAGCTTATACTGGAAATACAAGTCAAGTCAAGTCCTTTCTGTTGAAGTGAGGATAACAGACTAAAGTAAACATGAAGTTACACTCATGACTGAGTTTATGTTCTTATGCTGAGGAACTCCTCTGACACAGAAACCTACAGAAAGACCAATATCTGTGAGAACCCCTCAGTGAGCGCCTGCTACTAAACGAACCAGGTACAGATCTTTCCTTTCTCCGGAGAACATGTGAAAACAAATGTCCGAGTGAGACGTTCCCTCCTCCCTGAACAAGAAGGATTTGTTGCTGTTGTGAACACGTCGGAGCTGAGAATCCACTGTGTTGTGTTGTGTTGTTCGTGAGTGAAAGAGAATCTATACAGAGATCTGATTCTCTGGACTTCCTCCACAGGACCCGTCTGAAAAGCACTTTTATAGAGTGTGTTATTAGTGTGTTATCGGGATTTAGAGCTGACACGGCTGTGGCTACACAAACAACACTCGCTATTAGGCTAACGACTCGTTTCAGATTCTGCATTAACGACATCGGCCTCGTCTTTGAACAACATTTGACTAAATGCACTTCCCATCGCTGAATTAGTATAAAGCACATTCATATTTATTCACATGGACTTATGCATATTCCGGCAGTCCTCTGAAGGGCAATTAGCTTGTGAAGTGACATAGACAAGCATGCAGAGGCCCTGACAAATACACATATACACACACACAACACACACACACACACACTCACACAGAAGGAAGTGCTGGCTTGCTCTCTTGATAGGCAATTAACTTACTTCAGACACCTCATCAGCAAGTGAACAAAAATCCCCCTTTAATCGGACACACACACACACACACACACAACCACAACACACACACACACACACACACACACACACACACACACACACGTCCTCACAGCTTTGCATATGCAGTGAGCATTGCAGCATTTATATGCAGCATGAGAGGGAGAATCTGTTCCCTCTGCTTGCGCCTTAGCATTTGCTAAATTTCAAATGCACAAACATGTTCGCAACACATGACACACACTCACACACACACAGACACACTCACATGACACACTCTCACACAACCACACAGAGATCAGGGGGCAGATGATTTGTCAGGAGTCCTGCTGAGTTAAGTAATCACACTCGGGTGTTTAATCACTAACGAGAACCTGATGATGCTCTTTAATTAACACAACACTAATTGAAGAGGGCTGGCGAATCACAGCTCTCGCTCCTGTCTGTTATTTGAATAATTAGAGAGCAAAGGATTGTGGGTGAGGAGCCTGCAGCGGTGGGCGTGTCGGGGGC
This sequence comes from Pleuronectes platessa, assembly GCF_947347685.1. Taxonomy (NCBI): domain Eukaryota; kingdom Metazoa; phylum Chordata; class Actinopteri; order Pleuronectiformes; family Pleuronectidae; genus Pleuronectes; species Pleuronectes platessa. The sequence continues at coordinate 5,280,412 of NC_070628.1, read as the reverse complement.
GGTTTGTGGAGCCTGGAAATGTATTAGCGGTATTTATGTATTTTCTTTATTTGATATTATGAGGAGGTTGAAAACAAATCAATGGCAGCTGCAATGAAATATAGTGTTTATGTACTTTCAGCTCATCTCAGTGATCAGACTGTGGTGGTGTGAATACAAAGGGAACAACTGGTGTGTCCATGATGACATTCATTTCCCACAGAATGAAGTTATGATGCTGTTGTTGATTGAAAACTGTGGGTAACTGCATACTGTAAAAACATACAGTGTTTTTGAGTATTATCTAATTTATTGCACTTTTGCACAACTGCAGTAAAATACGTTCATCCAAGCTGAGCTGTAAGGCTACAACCAGCAATTATTAAAAGAAAAGTTGTGAGTTGTGTTGATAAAAATTCATATTACAAGAAATTAATTTGTGAATTTTCAGGTGTAAATAACAGGTTGGATTCTGGGTAAGCAGATAAGTGTGGTTACTGGTTTATGTAAATATAATTTCTGGTTGTTTGTGATAAATGATGATATTAAACAACATAAGTGAATATAATAACAACATAACTCACATTAAACGCTGAAGTCAGGGTCAGGTCATTGAAATCTGATTCAGGGTCCTGGTGTTGCTCATGTCACTGCCTTGGTTAAAAACCGAAGTTTTATATATTTATTCAAGTAACATTTTATTTAATTCGTTAATTTAGGTTCTTTTGATTTATGAATACTTCACTTTCATCATTCTGTCTTTTAAAACACTTTCTTTTGAGAAGTACAATATGGATAAAGTTTATCGTTATATACAAACGTGACAAATCAAACTGTCGAAGTGTCTGATGTGTGAAAAGTACTGTAAGGTGTCTTTCCTCAAACTTCAGGGATTTACATGGTTTCTGACACAGTGTGCAGCCTTTTCTGATTCCCTCTCAAATTAGGTATTCAAAAGATAAACAGTTGTCAAAATGCATTTCATTCTTCTTCAGAGACTCTTCTTGTTTAAGTTTTAATAAATAAGAGTCAGGACTTTTTCCTCACATATTTGAGTTTATATTCCAAATGTCAGATGTCAACACCTATTGAAACCTTAACAACAAAAAGCTGCAGCTGTGACCCCAGAAATATTTTCCATTTACAGCTGAAACCGAAAGTAAACCGGGACCTGAATCTTCCAAACACTGATCAGTATGTTCCTGCTGAAAGCCAAGTGACACGAGCCGAGCTTCCTCAATCCTTTGTTCAACACAGATTCTCGTGTTTCACACACGGGGACGCAGGAACGTAATAACCATAATTCATAACTTACCATGAACGCACAAACATTTGCAGATCGGTTTGACGCTGATAGGATTGTGACATCTGTGAGCCCCGCGCTTAACAACTGAGTAAACTTTGCCGAATCCTTCCTGCGTCAGCTGAGGAGCCGACGGGATTTTGATCCGAGTCTCTTCTGGTTAAGTGGGACGAGAAGTTTGGCAAAGTTTTGGTGAGAGATAAAGAGAGAGAGAGAGAGAGAGAGAGAGAGAGTTAGAACGAGGGATGGGGCCGAACACGGCAACACGGAGGGAGGATTAGTGTTTTGTTAATGAGGATTACCGTAAAAAAAAACGGTGAAAGGCAACTCAGCCGAGCGCCACCGTCATCAAACCGATTTAGTTCCTGGCTCCTATTTAGAAGGATTAACAAACAATGTTATTGTAATTACGATTGTTCTACAAATGAGACTGTTGAAGCTATTCTTGTCTGTTGTTGTTATTTTACACCGCGTGGCTAGCACAGCGGCGAGTTAGCTCCCGCTGCCGTACACCGCGTCGTGGAAAACACCGACGGAATCTTCGAAGAGCCGCAGAGTCGGAAGATCAACCTGAGAACCCCCCCCCCCCCACACTTGCCTCCTTTCCCTTTTTATTTCCCCCCAGAAAGCTGCACGCGGCTGCTGCCTGTTTATAGGCTCCACATGGGAACAGGACAAAGGTTTAAACAGAGGGGGGGGGGGGGATTTCAAAAGATAATTAAGAAGGGACAAACAGGCAAACGATGGAGGGAGGGAGGGACGGAGGAGGGATTGGGAGCAGGGAGGATAACAGAGCGGCGGAGGAGGATACCTTTGTTGTGTCTCAAACAAGTGGATCAACTCAGCTGCCTCTCAAACGTCATGAATATGTATTATGTATCGGGTCGTTCATCCGCCGCCATTGTTCCTCCTCAAAAACGACGTCGCACCAGAAGAACAAGTGAGCAAAGACAAAAAACAGAAATGTGAGCAAATAAAAAAAATGTGACAAAAACAATAAAGACACAAAAACGACAGAGCTCTGTTCTTTTTGTGGCATTAGAGGAATCCACGGAGATGTGTTTCGCCTTTATCCACCTGAATAATGCCGTCTTTTGAAGGATCAGCTAATTAACATCTATTTGAATAATCAGATTACTCCACAGTGCGGCCTCGAGGAAGCAGTGTATAGCCTGAGTGTGTCTTTTGTCGCCGCGCGCTAATACACCAAAGGTAATATGAGAAATACTCCGGGAGAAATACGTAAAGCCTCTTCTTTTGACAGAGGGATGTAGAAGACTAATTAAGAGCTTTATTGCTGGATGGGTTTACTCCTCAGAATCTGCATGTGAGGACCGATACACAGTTTAGATCTTGTCTTCCTCTGCTCTCCTGTTATATTCATGCATATTAAATTCTCTATTATTATTCCCTGACTAATTTAACTAATTCAGAGTGTAGAGTGGGGATGTACTGGTTTTTAATAGCAGGGATTGTTGCCGTGCTGGTCTCAATCATCTCAACGACTGTATTATGAATTGTTGTGTAACTTCTGAAAGACGTTCATGGTCCCCAGATGATAAACTCTACTGAATCTGATGATTCTCTGTCTTTTCCTCAGAGTTTTCATTTCCTCACCTTGAGTTTTCTGTCATTTGGTGCAATTACCTCCAATATGTGTCTTCCCATCTACCTCTGCTGTAATCTAGAGCTGTTTCCACACTTGCACCAAACTCCGAATATTTTCCCGCAATTTTTCGAGAGGGGCTGGAAATGAAAACGATTAAATTATTAAACAACCGCTGTCGTCTGTGGCTTTAAGCTACTTAACGTTCACTGAAACGTATGTCTGCATCGGCCACTTTACATCAGGTATGTTATCGATCACGTCTTTCATTTCACTTTCTTCACTTTACCTCATATATAGCTAATTTTTAAGAAAAACGTTGATCTAGCATTGTAGTAGAAAGTCTGAATTCTGGAATAAACATTTGTTCACTCTGTAAATTCAACACAGAACAAAACTAAACATGTGATATCTTCTTAACTTGAAATACTTAGATAAGATTTAATCCGATAAAACGTAAGAGCAAACTTAACAGACCACAGAGGCCTTGGAACTTCAGTGCTTCCATGCTGGTATTAAATGTTTACATGTTTATGATGATGATGATAACGTCCGTGTTAAATGGATGAAATTGATCAATAAATCTACATATTGATTTCAGGCTGATTATCTGATGCTGTCATAAGAACACAAACGGACACAGATTGAACGGAGCGACTGCCGTTACCACGTCAGACTTCAAGACACACACATACACACACACACACTGACACACACTCACACACTGACACACACTCACACACACTGACACACACACACACACGATAACATGGGTAACACTCACCTGGAGGGAACAGGGGAACAAAGGGCTAATTAGTGATGATGAGAAGTTAATTTAGTCAGACACCTCAGGTAATAGTCTCTCCCCCCCCCCCATCCTCATCTCCCTCTTTCTCACCTTACTCCCTCAGTCGTCCCCCACTCTGCATATTGCTTTTTACAGCCCAACAATTTTCATGTTTCAGACAAGGTGTCAAATGTTCTGCTTTGGGGCCGTTTCCTTTTTTTTATTTTTTTAAATATATATCTCCGTCTTTATCTCCACGAAACAAAAACACATACAAACACATATCCACGTGTTTCCTTCAGAGACCTGTGAGGCTGCAAAGCAGGTGAGATTGTCAGGGAGACTAAGTGGGAAATTACATTATCCTCTGCTTTGACATTGGTGGATTGCACTGCCTTGTGTGTGTTTGTGTATGTGTGTGTGTCTGTGTGTGTGTGTGTGTGTGTGTGTGTGTGAGAGCGAGCAGTCGAGATGGTTCCTGAGCTAAATGTTTACTAGCAGGTGAGCCTGTTGTTGACAGATGGTGTTTGTGAGAGAAGCTCGCTCCCTGCAGAGTCTCACCCCAGGAAAATGCTCATGCTAACACAGAGAGGCCCACTGTACACACAGACACACACACACACACACACACACACAGACACACACACACACACACACACACTGTACATGCATGAAGCAGACACACACCGTCACAAGGTCCCTGAGTGGATTCTAACCTGTTCAATTTGTGTTGTTCACAGTCAGTTCACAGGTGAGGCAGAGCTCAGAGGAGAGAGAGAGAAACGTTGAAGAGAGGATTCAGTCTGTGATGAAATGTACAAACACTTCTCTAACCGCACATTTGTGTTTCTGGAAAGAAGGACAAGCTGTAACCAACAGATTTCCAAGTGGTTTTATATATAATTCATCAACGGTTTAATGGCCATTTAAAAGTACGATGTATAACTTTGGCCTCTAGGGGTCCCTCTATCAAGACAATGACAAAAGGCTTGTTTAATGACGTCGTGATGCAGTGTGGAATTATGGGAGTTTTTGTCTTCACTCCAATTGTTGATGAAAATCGACCTGACGTCTAATCGTGCTCACAGACGACAGGAGGTTGTGGGTTTGAACCTATCAGCCATTTTCATCCTCTTCCCCTTCCTGCATTTGGGTTTTCTCCCGGTACTCTGATCTCCTCCCATTGGCCAAAGACATGTTTGGAGACCCAGCAACCTCAGTGATTGGCTCCAGCCCCTCCAGTGGAATAGATAAAGGATTGGAATCAAAAGAAATCTACTGGTAGCCAAAGAAGATTCAATAATATCGTGTTTCCTGATTGGATGAACTCTACCTGTACTCTGATTCGTGCAGATGTTCACGTGGACCACACAGAATTAATTCTACCAACATTGAAATTTTTACTTCTTAGTGAAATGTCTCAATAACTATTAGATTAATTGATTTAGACATTCATTCCACTTTGATGATCCCTCAACCTCTATTGCTTCGACACCATTATCTTCAATTACCACCTGCAAAACAAATTAGATTCGTATTAGCCTCGATCGCGACACCGGGGCTAATTAGAACTGAAAAAGAGAAACCTGCCGTCTAAACACCAGCTTATTAGCAGTGTCATTGTAAACACATGGTGTTTTTATACACTTCAAGTTTTTATGTATATTCTTCTGCATTTACTGTCTCTTTAGGGAATTAATTAATCAATAAAACTCCTTCAGTGTTTTATAGTTCGAGCCTCTTCCTTCAGGAAAAGAGGGTCTGACCAAAAAGAAGGAATTAATCGACCACAGGGAAAATTGATGACTCGGATAATTAGTAATAAAGTCATGTTGTTATATGTTACAAGCATAGACTGTATATAAAGATGGCCGACATGACGGCTCCCCCAAAGTGAAGCCAAAGCATCTGGATCGCCCCCTGGTGGCTCCTCCATGTTGGTGGATGGAACATGGACCGAACTTAAAAGTCAAAGAACACGTTGAAAAATGTCTCAGGGAAGGTTTCTGTCATTTTAAGTTGTTCTTATCAAATTTCAATTGGTTATTTGATTTCTGGATTGTTTGGAGACACGTTGTCCATCTTTATTTACATTCTATGGTTAAGACGTAAAAACAAATACCTGCGAATGTGCAGAAGAGGATGGAAATCGAATGGAAACGAGATAATGAGGAAACAAAGACAAGAGGGGAAAGTCAGACTAATGGTTTGAATCCCTCGAACATGTGACACCATTTTCCTCCCCGCGGCCGGCCGACCACAATTAGACAGCGGCCATTTTGTGCCTCAGAGATCAGATTAGTAGTCTGGTGGCACCGCTTCCCATCAGCAGGTCCGCTGGAGCGTGGCAACTGTGGAGGAGTCCCTATTAGAGCTAATGGCAGACTAAACAGCCTTTAAATCAGGCCTGTTGTGTGTAATGAGACTTAAAGTGTGATGACAAGAGGAGCGAGAGGAAGGAAGAGCTCCGCCACGCCGACGTCCGCACGTTAAACAACCACTTACCTGCTTCTTTAGAGCCGTGCACGCAGACGACTAATAAGCAAAGCAAAAGCAAACACGCAGGAGAAAGTGAGTCGACTGGAAGGAAATAACCGAGACTCGGGCGAGAGAGTTGGTCAAATCAGGAAGCGGGAGGAAGTGGATGGAGAGACGCAGACAGTCAAAGTGTGAGAAAGAGTGGAGGAGAGAGAGAGAGAGAGAGAGGGAGCGAGTGAGAGCTCCTGTAATTAGTCAGTTAATTACATCTGGATGGTGATCTGCTCGGGGGGATGGATGTTGTTTGAGCTGTGTGAGAGCGTGTGCGCGTGTGTGTGTGTGTGCATGTGTGTGTGTGTGTGAGTGTGTGTGTGTGTGTGTGTATCCTCGGCGGCTGTGTACACTCCAGAAAGCGTTTACTGAAATGGGAGCTAATTCTCACTGTCTGAGGCCATTACGGCATTAATTTAATTTGGTTTAGCTGTCGCTAGCTCATTAACACATCTAATTAATTCATTGACATCAGAATTAAGTTGTTTCACTGAAACTGACACCTCTCTCTTAGAGGGGCGAGTGGGAGGAGAGCGAGCGACAGATTGAATGAGAAACAAAGATGGAGAGAGGTATGACAAATTGAATCGTACCGACAATGAAATATTGCTATTAATAATGTTTGTCGTGAGCGACGTCAATCTGTTATGAAGGAAATAAGGACGAGGAGTGAAGGGTAAGAGGGAGCAGAGGTGGAGATAATGGTTGTTAGAGGGAGAGAAACAAAACTGATTTATTTGGTGTTTGATTGCAGTCGATTGAGGGGATTAGGCCTCACAGAGGAGAACAGACACTTCCTGTATGTAATGCAAAATTCAGAGTCAGGTGCTGGATCCAACTTTTCCTGCCAGACCCCTTAAACGTCTGAGTGTGTCCATGAGAGAATACAACAGGAAGATGTCTGGAACAGAATTATAACAAATCGCAGGATGAGAAAGACGTGACACATAGAAGACAAAAACGCCGACTTGGAGAATCAATGGGATTCAAGAGTTCTTGACGATAAGGGCCAACGCAGGTGTCAAGGTGCTTTAGACAAGAACCTGTGATCTCTGCAGCAGAATGTCTGTCATATCCCCTCATCTCAATGTTCCAGAGATTTTCCTGTTGTTTTGAATGGGTAATAACCCTAACCCTAACCCTTTACACTAGATGGTGATGTACTGTACATAATGCCCTAGTATTCTCTTACATGGTTTGCAGTGTTCGCTTCTATGGAATGGGTTATATCAGTGTTTTATATCATGACAAAGGTAAAATTGCATAACCACTAAATTAATCTTTGATATCTGTAGTATTATATGATCATTATTTTTATTTATTTTAACTTTTGTTATTTGTAATGTAACGTATGTTTTAAATGTTTGATATCTGCATGTATGTTCTAAATGTGGACCCCACTAAAAGTAGCTCTGTCTTAGGGTAGAGCTAATGGGGATCCTTCTAAATAAACAAATAAACAAATGTCACTAAACTTTCAAATAAATTAGGAATTTAGAAACAATGGACACTAAACCTTTAACCAGACTCTTAAGCTGCATCGACACAAGTCTGAGAAACGCTCAAAGATGTCAGTCCCTTAATTTGGCAGGTTTTTTTCAAGATCCATGAATTTTTCCCTGGGAAAATGGTGAAAATTCACAAAAATCCAATGCTATATTGCGATGTTGAAAGAAGAAAAATAATTCCCTGGATTCGTAGCTTTGTCCAGATCTATAACAGATTCCTTCTGTCCCATCCTTCCACCAATTTTCACAGAAATCCGTTCAGTAGTTTTTTGCATAATCCTGTTGAAAAAACAAACAAACAAACAAACCAACAAACGTACAGAAGAGAAAACATAACCTCCTTAAGGTAAATATACAGTAAAATTATTTGCCTTCCAGTTCCCTTCGCTGTCTGATCCCAGTTCTTTGACCGCCGAGAAAACCCAGATGACACTTTAACAAACCTCCCCGGGTCAGAATACCTGAGAATCTGGGCCAGTTAATTAGAGTTTGCAGAGCGGATTAAATTCGGAGGAACCTGGCGTGGGTGTGTCGTTAGAGGTGGGACACCTTTGGAAGTGGCACGCAGCGAGGGCCCGGCTGGAGGTAGGGATTATTTGGATGTAACACACAGTGGGTTTCTTGTTAGAGGGGGGCGTCGTCACAGTCTGGCTCTGTGGTAAATTTGATTAAGGCTGGCGGGACGAGGTGGTCCAGCCGTGAACAGGTGCCCCTCACAGCTGAGACGGGTTCAGCTCCTGGTCGCTCTCTCTCTCTCTCTCTCTCTTTCCCTCTCTCTCGCTCGCTCCTTCCTGCCCTTTGTTCTTCCTCCGTCTCTCCGTGTAATCTCTCTCTATTTCCATCGCTGTCTCTCCTCGCCACCGCCGCCCCTCAGCTTCATCCGTCTCTGTTTGTCATGTAATCATGTGCAGGAATGGAGGCCTGGTAGCTTTGGGGACCTCCACCGTGAAAACGCCTCTCCTCCCTCCGCTCGTCTTCTCTGCTGCGAGACGTTCACTGACCTTCACTCGCCCTTTACCTTCATCGTGCCCCCCCCGGACTACCCACCTGTTTGGATCAGTCCGTCCAAACTCTGGACGACCGGACGACTCTGAACAGCGGGGCATCTTTATCACACCACATGTTGCCACAAGCACAAGCAGCCAGGTAGTTAGATAGTTAGTTAGTTAACTAGTTATCTCTGGTTAGTGCAGCTCTGCAGAGGTGTTTCCCATTTCAGGTGCAGGAGGCTGCATTTGAGGACCCATTGAGTTACAATGGCTCCTTCAAATACTTAATTTCAATCCTGAGTCTCCAACGGGCGGATCCTCCTCAGCACAACCCTCTCCCAGGATTCATTGCACTTCAGTAATGATCTGTTTTCAGAGGAGGTCGCTTTAAAACACGTGTTCAACCAATTGTGAGTCAGTCTCTCAATTGTGATGCTTTACCCCACATATCAAATAACTCAAAACACCCTAAATTACATCCTGGGAGTAACTGAAGACTTTATATATTGGTCCATGTTCCATATTCTAACATGGAGGAGGCAGGATTATACTTCAGCCAGCCCCTAGGTGGCGATCAAGACGCTTTGGCTTCACTTTTACAGAGCTGTTGTGTCGTCTTTCTTTAGTCTCAGCCTTTAAAGACCTAGACAAATAACCTGGTAAATGTGATAATGACGAGGTAAACTAGAAGTTATACCCAAACACTGTCAATGTGTTAGTGCCTGATACCTGCATTCTCTCGAATGACCAGCAGGGGGCGACTCCAGAGGCTTTTAAAGATTCTATAGAAGTCTATGAGAAAATTATTCTACTTCTCACTTGATTTATAACTTCAGGAAACATTTTATTTAAAGAGTTTATGTCTCAATCTGTAGTTTCAAGTCTTCTCCAACACAGATGATGTTCAATTTATAAATTATGGAAATTATGCATTCATTGTGGTTACTACAGTGTGATTGACAGCTGGTACCGTCCAATGGGTGCAGGTATCAGGTGTAGGTGGGCGTGCACCATCCCAAATATTTGTTGAGTTGTCACTTGGTTACAAGTCACCACGAGTCCGTCTCCTTATCACTGCGTTGGACAGCTGCTCCCGGAGGAGACGGAGAGAGAGACACAGAGGAAGTGATGGACAGAGAGACACCTCACCTCTTTAGAGCGGAGGAGCCGCGGAACCAGCTGCAGCAATTAACCCCTCGTTCCCCTGGGGAACCATTAGAAGGTAGAACAGCCTTTAAAATTGCATATGGCTGCAATTAGGGCCGAGAAAGTGATGAAATGATCTGGCTCAGATATCCCTGTATAGATTTTTTACAAAATGGCCCTTTTTTATAGCGTCATAAATTGAAAGTAAAAGAGTGAAGTGCTTTAGCCTCTCCTCTCCTTTTCATCTCTCCTCCCTTCTTTCCTCTCCTTTTCTCTCCTCTTATTTCTTCTCTCCTCCCTTCCATCCTCTCCTCTCCTTCCTTGTTTCCATCCTTCTTTCCCCTCCTCTCCTATAATGTCTTCTCTCCTTCCTTCTTTCCTCTCCTCTTCTCCCATTTCTTCTCTCCTCCCTTCCGTCCTCTCCTCCCTTTTTTCCTCTCCTCTCCTCTCCTCTCCTCTCTTTTCCCCTTCCTTAATTTCTCCCCTCTCCTCACCTCTCCTACCTTGTTTCCTTCCCTCAGTTCTCTCTATCCTTCCTCTACTTCTTCCACTTGTCTCTTTCCCTTCCTTCTTCTCCTCCTTACCTTTACATACTCTCCTCTCTCTGTTGCTCACCTCTCTTCTACACCTCTCCACTCCCTCCTCCTTTCCTTTCCCCTTCCTTTATCTCATCTGCCTTTCCTTCTTCCTCTCTTTAACCCTCGTCTCATCCCCTCTCACGTTTTCCTCACTGTCTTCCTTTCTCTTCATCCTCTCTTTCTGATCCTTCCCTCTCTCCTCACCTCACCTCGCCTCCTTCCCTCCTCTCGCTCTTCTCCCTCTTCGGTCTCCTCTCCTCTAACAACAGAGGGAGATGGCTTAAGCATCTGTGTCATCAGTGCAGATTAATGTTCTAATAATATTCACAGATGTCATTGCAAAACTCTCCACTTGTTTATTTTCGCTCAGCGTCTCCTCGGAGCTCGAGCTCTGTCGTTTTTTCGCCTCCTCTTTCTTTCTCTCGTCAATGAATCATAGGACTAATCACGCGCTCATCACCGACTTCAAAGCAGCCACTTAAGACCGCCTGTCTCATTTGAAAGTGACACACACACACACAGACACACACAGACACACACTCCGGCAGCAGTGTTTTTGAATCATTCTTAATCGGGATAATTACACATGAGAGGAACTAAATGAGCGGAGGCTTGAGTAGAAAGGAGGCAGGACAGTGAGAGCTGGTAGAAGGGGAAAGTGCATCCTGACACGTTTATTCATTCGCTTATTATTTTTGCTGCTGTAGTTGTTTGTTTACTCATTAAGGATAATCCAATTAAGGCACTTAGAAGAGCTTAAGAGGAGAAGGACACACACAAACACACACACACACAAACACACACACACACACATACACACACTCATCTCAGAGTGAGTCCAGTCTTGGAGAGAGGACAGGTTGTGGTGGGGTCTGTGGAGCCGGCAGTTTCCCCCCCCTCCCTGTGTCTACAAACAGGGCCGTAGGAGAGGGTGCCAGGGCCTCGGGGCGCTGAGACCATAACATGCCTCCATGGCGGCTCCACGTTGGCTCCGGGGCTGGTCAGTCGCCTGCCTGCCTGCGTCGTCCCCCCGCACCCCCCCCCCCCCCCCCCCGCGGCGCCTTCCTGCAGTGTGTTGGCTGACTGGTCTCCCAGTGCACATATGCCCACTTACACTGTGTTCCTCTCTAATTAGCTGCTCTTGTCTACACAGGCACACGGGCTTTGTTAAAACATTGCGTCGCCATTGCTGGCGTGTCTTCGTCCTGTAAAAAAAATGAATCTTGCTCACATCATCAGGCAACGAGGCGTTAATATCGGTCTTATGTGACGCGGCCCCGGACTAATAAAGGGGGGGCTCTTACACCAAACGAGCAATAATAATCTGGAGGGCAGGGAGCTCGGGTTACCCTAGTTACCCCGAGGATGGAGAAACACCTCTTTCCTCCGTTTCTGTTTTTTATTTTTTTATTTGATGATTCATTAATTTAATCTGCCCGATCCTTTGTTGGCTCATCGCTGCCTCCTCCTCTCGTCAGATTTCATTACTCTTCCACCGAATGATCTTTATTTCCCCTCGTTGTTAATTCGTCTTCCTGTAGCGGAGGAGAAGAGGATGCGAGCGACTCTTCCTCAGAGTTTGATCATTAATTATTAGTCTGTGGTTCCTCTGAGGAGAGAAGCTGATGACAGCTAATTAAGGATGAAGTGATGTATATGCTCCCTCTCTCTTTCCATCCCTCCTCCCTCCCTCCCTCCCTTCCCTCCCTCCCACCCCCTCCTCTCTGTCTCTCTCCCCCCCTCCCTCCCTGCCCACCTGCCAAATCATATGCTGGAGCTATAGACAGTAAATATCCCGAGTGAATGTGAGGACAAACTGCATCAGACATTGTGTTGACCACATGCTCCGCTGATCTTTAACCAGAGTGGTGCTCGTCCGGCATTATTGAAAACTATAATTTACACAAACCGGTGAAACCCTGAGCTGTTTTAACAGGATTGTGTTATTCTTTATTTTTCCTCTCATCAACAAATCCTCCCCAAAAAGGAGGAAGATTAAAAAAATCAGCGTAGCCAAAACTAACTTCCCTCCCTAGTGTGTGTGTGTGTGTGTGTGTGTGTGTGTGTGTGTGCAGCTCTCAGCCACGAGCCTGAGTGATTCCTACAATAAATTAAATCTTTAAAAAAAAACACGAAAGGTTTGATTTAAAGTGAAATTGCTCAGTAATTACCTCAATTCCCTTGTGAAGCAAACATTTCTCCAACAGGAGCAAACTGTGTCTTGGTCGGGGTCTAATTTCTGCAGTGGATTGATACACAAGAGGTGTTTGGAGACAATTCACAGCTGAAGTAAAGACTTGAACACCGCGGCTCATTCACGTGTTTTAATTAGAAACTGACACATATGGATTTTTGGGGACCGATGCCGATACTGATATTAGAGAGCGAAACAGTTTATACACACACAGAGAGGCCGATAAACACACCCACTGATTCCTTAGACATCCCTTATCAAACCCTCAGGACAAACAAATGTAACTGAGGCTTGATGTTTCACAATTTATCCATAAATTTCATTATAAACAACTGAATTAAAAGAAAACACAAATCCAACCAAATTAAGGAAGAGTTTACGAAAATTAGAATAGATGCACATATTTTCTTCATTATTTAATATGTAAAATCAAATGTTTGTGTGTTTGTGTGTGAAGGACAAATTTCACTGATCAAATATATGATTTGGTGTAATACTGGATTTAAAGATGATCAATATTAGCATGTATTGGCTGATTTGGGCTTGAGGGGTCCATTATATTAATATATTTAAAAATAGAAGAATAATAAAAACAATATGACAATGATATAATTGGGATATTTTACACTCCAATGCTTTCTGATGGACAAAAGAATGGCATGATATTCCTAAACATGTCAAACTTGTCAGCTCTGCAGATTAAAACCTTATTTGAACATGTCAATACTGAAAAACTGCCATATGATGCAATACAACAGTAAATTGAAGAGCTCAAAACAAAAAAATGTAAAGATGAAAAACGTAAGAATATTGAATCTTGTGGAAAATGTCTTTAGTGTCATAAATAAACAAGATAAAGAAGTGAGGGGGGAGGTCAGGGAGCGGCGGATAGATCAACATGTCACCGCTGCCTCTTCTCCCTCTGCCCCCAAACTGTGATGATGAAGATGATGATGATGTCTTTATGACTCGTCCCCAGGCTGGAGGAAGAGAGGAAGGAAGGAAGAGAGGGAGCAGAGGAGAGGAGAGATGAGAGGGGAGGGGAGAGACCGAGAGAGAAAGAGAGGGGAGGGGTGAAGTGAGGTGTTATTTTTAAGGCTGGAAAAAACTGTGGCACATTGACCACATTTGAACCATGACTACGGAAGCCCCAGCAGGACAAACAGAACGGTGGATTAGAGTTAGAGGCCGATTCGCTGAGGAAGAAGAATAAAACATATTTACATTAACTTGAGATACATTCTGTGGACGAATATAAAACATAAAATGACGATAGATGTCATTATTTTTCATTTCCCCTTCATCTCTCACCCTCAAACCCCCCCCCCCCCCCCCCCCCCCCCACCCCACCCCACCCCCCTGGATTGCTGGTGACTCCAGCAATAGTAACACCAGTGGAGGAAATCATTTGTGCCTCCAGGCGAGTCATTACAGAAGCAGGGTGTGAGATTGCAGTGACAAAACTCTGTCTGTGGCCTCACGACCGGCCAGAGACCGGCAGCAGCAGCAACCGGCTTCTCCTCCACACTCATCACTCCGCTGCTCCTCTCCTCCGCCCTCCTTCCCTTTCTTCTCCTCCTGTCCCGACATCGCTCATGTTTT